>NC_072395.2:37915240-38222740 GCF_028885625.2 Pongo pygmaeus
TTTGCATTTCTTTTGCTAAATTTATATACGTGTTCTAATCTTTTTGAAAAATTGTAAATTGTTTCCCTAATTTCATTTTTAGGAGGTTCATTGCAATTGTGCAGAAATACAATTATTTTTGTAATTGATCTTTTATAATGCAAACTTACTGAACTCCTTCATTAGTTTTAATTTGTTTTTTAGTGAATTCCTTTCAATTTTCTGTCTACAAGATCATGTCATCTGCAAATGGAGATAGTTTTACTTCTTCCTATCCAATTTGGGCTGCCTTTCCTTTTCACATTTTATTTCCTGATTGTGCTACCTAGAATTTCCAATATGGGGTTGATTAAAAGTGATTAGGCGAACATACTTGTTTTGGTCTTGACCTTAGGGGAAGACATTCAGTCTTTCATAATGATGTATAATATTATTTGTAGGATTTTTGTAGATGCCCTTGGCAGGTTGAGGAAGTTCATTAATTCTTAATAAAGGTAAATATATTACGAAGGACAAGAGTCCAGCTGGTAACTCTCCAGTTGAAATAACAGAATAAGGGAACCAATATATTTCAAACCTAACCCAATTGAGATTTTTCACATATGTGAAATCTCACACTGTGTTTGAAGTGTCTTGTTACCCGTACTTAAACAAAAAAGCCAAATCTCAGAAATTTTGTGTAACTTTCCCAAAATCATAAACACTGTAACAACAGCAGCATTTGACTCCAAGCCTCTTGGATTTCAAGAAAAATGTATAAACCAGTGTGAAATTGTGATATTAGACTTGACTAAAATGCTTTCAATGAAAACACAATGAGATGATTCTTTCTACTGAACCAAATAAAGATAATTTGTTCCTTTTGCTATTGTTCTCTCAAGAGACCTGAAATTTTTCCACTAAACCACAACTTCTTTAAGATATAGCTTTTACTTTTACTACTATTACAGTATAAATATTCATTTTTTTTAAATCTGCTGCTTCAGTTCTTTCTGCTCCAAATGTGCAATGATATACATTTGTGGGTTAAATGAAGAAAAATATATATATTTACTACAAAAACAAGTTGGCTTTCAATGGTGTGTCCTTTAACTGGTTTTATCTTTTCTAGTTCAAAGCCAGAGTTAATCTTAGCATTATGGCAATTTCTGGGAATTGTTAAGACACACACATACATATGCACACCCACCCACACATCTTTTTATTTGACAATGGTCTTGTATTCAGACACAATACTTTCAGACAGAAGATAGTGCTGAAAATCATTTGGGAAAGAAACAATATGTTTCTTTCTATTAAAAGAATGATTTTAAGTAACATATTTATATTCATGTTATTATGTGTATCTCTAAACAAAGTGTTAGCATGTAGTTTGAGGCCAGAGCACATAAATCAGAGGGTCATCAGCCTGGTAAGGCGAATGGACTTTCATCAAAATGGTATTTGAGGAAGCAAATATTTAGAATTCAGTACTGTCCAAAGGTGAAGAATATTATCCTAAGGAAAAATTGCAAACAGAAGGACGAAAAGGCAGTCTTTGTGGGCTCCTTTTTAGCTGTCAACTTTTTATGTTGCCTGACAAAAATCACATGGAGTTTTCAATCTAACATATTCACTCTATATTTGGCAGAGTCCCTTGTCACAAGCTTCCTGGAAAGAACTCTGATAAGGCTCCATTACTGATATATAATATTTCACTATGACTAGCTATTGCTGCAGTAAATGGGAGTTGAGCATCCCAATATCTGATTAGATTACAAATGTATCTCAAAATTTATTTTTTATACTTTCAATGCTATTAAATAAGTTGCAAAACACCTAATTCACTTAGAACATACATTTCAGGAAACAATAAGTTTTGATTTATGTTCCTGAAATAACATTTTATTCCTATATCTTAAATCAAGTATTGAGTTTCTTTCCTACATTTGCCCTGCACTGAAAATTCATTAAATTCTCATGGAGCTACCCCCACAGTCTTCCATGGTGATTCAAAGTGACTCTAGCAAAAGCCTTAGATGTATGCACTCTTTTAATCAATATTAAGGACATATTCAAGAAACCTCATCTCTACGAAAAATAGAAAATCCTGGACATGGTGGCTTATGCCTGTAGTCCCAGCTACTCGGGAAGCTGAGGTGGGAGGATGGCTTGAGCCCAGGAGTTTGAGGCTGCAGTGAGCTGTGAGCATGACCCTGTGTCAAAAAAAAAAAAAATTAATCAACTTTTAGTTGATTCATATCTAGAAATTATGAACATTTATCTTTTCCTTACTTTTCTGAATTTAATGCTACCAGAAATGTTATGTAAGAAAAACATATATTCATCATCACAGGAAGAGTAGCACAGGGCATCACTTAGAACATAACCCCAAGTATTGGGAATTTTCTCCTAGATATGAGAAAAAATTTCATCACTGAGTGCAAAGCTCCTTGGTGAACAGGGCTCATCTCACAGTGTTATTGACCTGTATCTCTTACAGAGTCAGATATATACCGAACAACAACAAAAATGTTTGTTAATTGAGCTGAAGTAGCTCAGGGTTACTTTTTCTTTTAGATCTTATGTTTCTCTCTGCTGAAAAATAATATGTAGAGTGCCAAAACATGGATAGAAAGTGGTGTATAGGCTGTCCTCAGACAGTTGTGCTAAACAAAACATTTCTGTTTTTCAGGAACACAGTTTAAATACTACCCTATAAAAACTTATTCTGAAAATGCAATAATGAGAGAAACGGAGAAGCTAAATTTGAAAACATGCAGAGGATTTGTCATTCCAACAATTTGTAGTCTACAATTTTACTTATCTACCGACACAAGTCCTTTACCTAAAGGAAAAAGGTAAGTGAAGAATGTTTGATACAATGTTGTTTTTTGCATAGAGTGAGCACTAAACAATATCTAGCACAATAACAAATATCAGGGTAAAAGGGAAAATGGAAATGGTCATTAATCAAAGAAAGAACGGAATAGCTTTTAAAAAAGGTTGTTGAGATTGAAGGATGGTCTCTTCAATAAATGATGTTGGAAAAACTAGGTATCTACATGCAGAAGAAATAACACTAGATTCTTATCTCACCCCGTATAAAAAATCAACTGAAAATAGGTTATAAAGACTTAAACGTAAGACCTGAAACTGTAAAACCACTAGAAGAAAACATAAGGGAAAAACTTCTTGACAATAGTCTTGGCTAAGATTTTTTAATATGACCCAAAAGCACAGGCAACAAAAGGAAAAATAGACAAATGAAATTACATCAAACTAAAAAACTTCAACACAGCAAAGAAAACAATCTACAAAGTGAGAGACAACCTATGGAATGAGAAAAAAATTTATAAATGATATATCTAATATGAGGCTAATATCCAAACTATATAGAGAACTCAATTTATCATCAATAAAACAACCTGATAAAAAATGGGTAATAGACATATCTCAGTAGAAGACATACAGAAGACCAACAGGCATATATAAAGATGTTCAGCATCACCATCAGGGAAGTGCAAAATAAAACTACAATGAAATACTACCTCGCACCTCTAAGAATGGCTTTTATCAAATAGACAAGATAACAAGTGCTAGAGAGGACTGGAGAAAAAGAAACCTCTCAATACTCTTGGTAGGAATGTAAATTAGTATAACCATTATAAAAAGCAGTATAGAGGTTCTCCAAAAAATTAAAAATAGAACTATCATATGATCCAGCAATTTCCTTTCTGAGTATACATTCAAATGAATTGAAATCAGTATCTGGAAGAGATACCTGTGCTCCCATGTTTATTGTAGCATTATTCACAATAGTCAGAACATGGATCAATCTAAGTGTCTATCAACAGATGAATGAATTTTAAAATGTGGTATACACATATATCAATATGTCTAGGCTAAGACATATTCATATACATAATGAAACATTATTCAGCCTTAAGAAAAGAAGGAAATTATGCCATTTTCAGCAAAATGCATGGACTTGGAGGACATTATGCTTCATAAAATAAGCCAGAGGCAGAAAGACAAATACTACATGATCTCTTTTATATGTGGAATCATTCAAAAATAGATCTCATAGAAGCAGAGAATAGCATGGTGGTTATCAGAAGCTAGGGGAGAGTGGCATGAGTAATGAAATGGGAGACATTGGTTAGACAGTACAAAGTTTCATTTAGACAGGAGGAATAAGTTCAAGAGATCTATTGTATATCCTGCTGACTGCAGTTAATAACAGTATATCGTATACTTGGAAATGGCTAAGAGAGTAGAATTTAAATATTTTCATCAATAAAAAAGATATGAGGTGATGGATATGTTAATTAGACCAACTTAATCATTTTACCATGTATACATGTATCAAAACATCATGTTGTATACCACAGATATATGCAATTTTTCATTTGTCAATTTAAATAGTTAAAAACAATAAAATAGGTTGTTCTTTCAAAGCATTCAACACTTCTTGAGGTCAACTTGGAAATATTACCAAAGTTTTTAAAGTACCCTCAATACTACCACATAACACCACTCATAGGAATTTACCCTAAAAATACAATCAGTTTCACCCAAAGATCTCTTCTTCCTAACAGCAGAAAATCAAAAGCATCATGAATGCTCAGCAATAGAAGATTATTTCTGTAATATCATATAATCATTGAAACCATTATTTAAAATGTACACTCATACGTAAAATGATAAGCAACCTATCGATATAGCTATATTCATATAATAAGAAAGGCAAAACAATAGTGTTAATAGTGATTTGCACTAAAATCACTTTGGAATTATTATAAAGAAAATTATGAGAAGTTCATAAATTATGTCTATAATCAGAAATGTATGAAAAAATCAGTTATCTTCAGTACAAACCAAATTGCATAAGAAATATACCATCTGAAAATATATATAATATTTTATAATTGAAATTGTGCTCCATGACAGGTGGATTTTCATTTTATTCATATTTGCTTTCTAAGTACCTGAGCCAGTGCTCAACCCATAGAAGATGTTAAATAAACGTCATATGGGTTAACATATTCTATTGATCAATCAGGAAAAAAGTGAACTCTCAGTTGTCCTCTCCTGAAATTCTGCATAAGTTTAGTTTACTTCTTACAAAGTAAATCACCATTTCATAAAACACCCTTCCTCTCTAGTGGGGAAAAAAAATGAAATACTATGGGACTCCAACTTTCACTTATTTAAATTTTATCCTTTCAAAATATAAAAGAAATGCACCTCATCTTGGCCTAATTCACTTTCAGAAATGATATCTAGTGAAAAGAGTACCTCTCAGTCAAGTATGAACTAAACCCTTTTGACTATATTGAATTCAGTTACAGGTTTGTCTCTTCACTTGCCCTTACTAAAAATAACTATTCTAGTCTGTTCATATTTGTATAACCTTAGATAGTAATTTGAAAAATCTAACCCATGGCCTCCTATTTTTAAATATGAAAGTAATAAATTCTTCTTAAGCCAACATCGTGTAATGAAATAACCTTTTAAAAGCAATACACAAACAAACTCAAACACAAGATTTTTTCTGACTGGTTTAGAAAAAAAAAAAAAAAAACAGAACTCATCCTTATCATTCAAATGAAACAACATAAGCAGATAATATTATTATAATGCCAAGTATACATTCAGTAAAATTAATTTATATTTTAAGGATTTCTACTCAGTCAGCATTTTTTAAAATAATATTTTGTTCATTGTAACACATTTTCTAAAGCATGAGAGTACTAAATTTATACATTAGGTCTATGATTTCAAATGCTGTCTCCAAGAAAAATAGAAAACATAAATAGAATTCATGGGGAAAAGGTAAGCTAATGGAAGTTGACCTACTTATTTCTGAATTATTTCACTAGCTGCTCTTCATACAATATCTGACATCATTGTGAAAACCATCTCTCTCAGCTGTAGGCACAAGATGATGTCTCCAGAAGTACCATTCACAAAAGCTTATAGATGAAACACACACAATGCTCCAAGTTATTCCACAAAACTTAGATATTGATGTCTTCATCAAGAGAAAAGCATAAGAAAAAAACAGATCTTAAACCAGAGACTAGTTCAGTCACTACAGTGCAGAATAGAGCATTTTTGGTGTCTATAAATTTTATATTTCCCACAGGGATTTCCAAGATAAAAGAATGAGAACCACAATTCTTTGAAGAAAAGGAATGACCCATTTCAAAATTTTCTATTCCTTGGCAAAGTTCAATAACACAGAAGGAAAAAGAATGAGAAATGGAGCCCAGTTACTACTGTGTGACTACAGCATTCATCTCTTATCTCTGCTGAACTCCTATTCTCATTTCATGTCCTCTCAAAAACAAGAATTAGACTCTTACCAACTCTATCACAGGATCTGAAAACTAAAGACCTGTGGAATCTACAACTTTATATTTTTGTTAAGAAAAAAGAAACACTCTTTCACAACTATATTCTCCAGAGGACTGAAGTTGTTAAAGTCCAAGCAGCTATTATTACTGTACTCTATTCCACAACTTCTAAAATTCATGATTTCTTTATTTATTAATTTAATAAGTATCTATAAAGTGCCTGCAATATGCTGAAATCTGCCCTACACTAGGAATACAGTAGTTAAAAAATACAGAGTAAAATACACCAAAAATAATCATCATAATCATAAGTAAATTACATAATATGTTAAAAGGAGGTAAGTGTGCCTTTTTTTAAGTACAAAAACAAATCCAAGGGAGGGGTTAGGATTTTAAAAAGGAATTACTATGGTAATGTTCCCCAATAACAGGACAATTGGACAAGAAAAGAGGAGATGAAATGAGCCATGTAGCTATCTGATGGAAAAGCATTCTAGGCAGAGGAAACAACTAATGCAAAGTCTATAAGGTGGGGACATGCTGGCAGGTGAGCAAGTGAGAGAGTACAGAGAGATGAAGCTGGGAAGATAAAAGAGCCCAGATCATATAGGACTTTGTAGACCTTTCATCAGGATGAGGACGTTTCTTTCTATTCCTTGTAGGCTGAGAGATTTTATCATGAATGAATGTTGAGTTTTATATAATACTTTTTCTGCATCTATAGGGATGAACATGTTTTCTTTTCTTTTTAAGACTGCTGATATGGTATATTAAAGGCATTGATTTTGATGAGGAAACTATCTTACATTCCTGGCATAAGCCCCATTTGGCTATGATGCATATTTTAAAATATATTTCTAGATTCAATATGTTTAAATTTCTTAAGAAATTTTTATCTACATTTATGAAGGATGATGACTATCATTTTTATTTCTTATATCTCTGTTTTTTAAAAAAGTCAGAGTGATACCAGTCTCAGAAAAAGAGTTTTAAAAGTGTTCCTGTCTCAAACATCATTCAACCCATCAATTCCATTAATGAGCATATACCCAAAGGAATATAAATTGTTCTATTATAAAGCTACTTGCAGGCATATATTCACTGCAGCACTGGTCACAATAGCAAAGACATGAAATCCACCTAAGTGCCCATCAATGATAGACTGGATAAAGAAAATGTGGCACATATACACGATGAAATACTATGCATCCATAAAAAGGAATGAGATTATGTCCTTTGCAGGGACATGGATGTAGCTGGAGGCCATTATCCTTAGCAAACTAATCAGGAACAGGAAACCAAATACTGCATGTTCTCTAAGTAAGAGCTAAATGATGAAAACACATGGACATATAGAGGGGAATAAGGCACACTGGGGCCTACTGGATGGTGGAGGGTGGGAGGAGGAAGAGGATCAGGAAAAAAATAATTAATGGATACTAGCCTTAATACCTGAGGGATGAAATAATCTGTACAACAAACTCCCATGAAACATGTTTACCTATGTAACAAATCTGCACATCCTGCCCATATACCCCTAAGCTTAAAATAAGAGTTAAAAAAAAAAACAAGTATTTCTGCCTCTTCTATTCTTTTGAAGCATTTGTGTAGAATTTGTGTGGAATTATGTAGAATTTTAAGGTGCTAAGCTTGTGGTAACCTGTTACACAGCAATAAAAAAACTAATATATTTTGTATGCTTTCAAGTTATTGTAATTTTGAAAATTAAGATTCAATACATTGTCAACTTGACTAATGTTTCATGTGAACTGAAAATCATGTGAGTGTAGTAATCGTTGCAAAGATTGTTCTATAAATATCAATTGTATGAAGTTGGATGATAGTGTTGTTCAAGTCTTCTATATTCTTTCTAATATTTTTATCTATTTGTCCTATTAATCATTGATAAAAGAGTTTTGAAGCTGCCAACTACCTAGTGATAAATTTTTCTTGTTCTGTATCAGTCTGGTCAGTCTGCCATAACAAAATACCATAGACTGAGTGAATTAAACAACAGAAACATATTTTCTCAAAGTTCGGATGACTAGAAGTCCGGGATCAAGGTGCCAGCATGGTTGGTTTCTGATGAAGTCTTCTATCTCGGATTAAAGACAGTCACTTTTTCACTGTGTCCTCACACTGCTTTTCCTCAGTGCATGTGTGCAGAGAGAATGAAAGAGAAAGCTCTCTGTGTCTCTTCTTAAAAGGAAACGAATCATCAGATCAGGATCCTGTTCTTCTGACCTCAACCTTACTTATTTCCATAGAGGCCTCATTTCCAAGCACAGCCACACTGAGAGTTAATGCTTCAAAATATAAAATTTTGGGAGACAAATTCAGTCTATAACAAGAGCTCCTTTCAGTTCTATAAATGTTACTTTATTTATTTTGAAGCTTTATTATTGAGATCTTAAAATTTTAGAGTTGTAGAGCACAGTAACCTCAGCAAGATAGTGAACTAGGAAGCTCCAGGCTCTCATTTTCTCACAGGGATACCAACTTAGCAAATAAATACAGAGAATAACAACTTTGCAAAAACTCTAGAGAGACCAATTAAGAAGTTGTTAGACCCAGTTCAATATATAACCAAGAAGGGATTCCAGTGAAAGAGGCAGGAAAATGTGCAGCATTTCGCAAAACCATATATGCCCTACCTTTCTTCAACCTAACACACTGCTATCTAAAGGAAACCTTCCACACCAGGATTCCCCCTTTGAACAGAAATAAAAGAGTGGACCATTGTTCTGACTAGTCTGGGGCTCCCCAAAGAACTGGTATCTGTCTCACCTGACTCAGAACGATGATGAGGCTGTAGATCTTTTTGGAAGTCTATGAAAACAGGCACAATGATGGCAGCATGTTAGAGATGTAATTCCACAGGAAGATGCCAGGTAAAACAAAAGAGAAAAAGCAGGAACAAGCTGATTAGGAAATTTGTGATGACTAAAAGTATACACACAAGCCCAAAGAAGATACTCCTAAGATGTTTGATAGGTTCTAGATCTCTAGATATACTGCTCAATGAAAGTGTCCCTGTGAACAAAGCCAGTCTGTAAAGACTGGGTGAGATGATTTTTTTTTTTAATGTCAAGTCTCAGCAACAACAAAAATGACAAGACATGCACAGAAGCAAGAAAATATGACACAATCAAAGAAAAAAAAAACTACAGAAATCAGTCCTAAAGAAAAACAGATCTATGAGTTGCCTGACAAAAATTATAAAATAACTATCATAAAAATGCCCAGTGAGATATAAGAAAACACAGACAACTAAATGAATCAGGTAAATGATGCATGAACAAAATGGGGATATCAACAGAGATAGAAGTGATAAAGATAAATAAACAGAAATTTTGGAGCTTAAAAATACAGTAAGTAAAGTGAGTAATTCACGGAAAATGTTTAATAGCAGACCAGATCAGGCAGAAGAAAAAAATCAATGAACTTGAAGACAGATCATCAAGTCAGAGGAACAACAACAACAACAAAAAAGAATGAAAAAATTGAAGACAGTCTAAGAGACTTACAAGTCAGTACCAAGGAAATCAATATATACATTATAGATGTATCAGAAGAAAAAGGGAGAAAAATGAAAAGAAAGCATATTTGAAAAAATAATAGCTAGAGAATTCTCAATTTCAAAGAAATTGATATACAAATTCAAGAAGCTCAAAAGACTCTAGCTCATAATAAATCTAAAGAGACTCACACTAAGACATATTATCATCAAACTGTCAAAATCAAAGACAAAGAATTGTGAAATCTGCCAAGGAAAAGTGACTCATCACACATAAGAGATATAACTTAAGATCGTCACAGGATTTCTTAACAGAAACTTTGCAGGTCAGAGGGAAGTAGGGTGACATATTCCAAGTGCTGAAAGAAGAAACACCCTGCCAACCAAGAATATGGTATCCAGAAAAACTTTCCTAGAAAAATGAAGGAGAAATTTACACTTTCCCAAATAAACAAAAGCTGAGGGAGTTCATTACTACCAGACCTGCTCTGCAAAATGCTAAAGCGAGACCTTCAGGTGAAAAAAAATATGCTAGACAGTAACACAAAACCACTTATAAATAAGTTCTTCAGTAAAAATAATACATCGACAAATATGGTAACCTGTATTAATATAATATTGGTGCACAAATTCACTTTTAATTTTTATAAATAAGAATTTAAACGATGAAAACATCTAAAACTAACTATAAATCTATCTAATGAATATGCAATATATAAAAAAATTTGTGATGACAATAACATAAAATGGGGGAGGTAGAGCTGTATAGGAGTAAGCTTTTGTATGCAATTGAAATTACCATCAGTTTAAACTGAACTGTTATAACATTAAGATGCTTTATGTAATTGCAATGGTAACTATATTCCATAGAATATATTAAAAAGAAAATAGGAAGGGAATCAAAGCATGTCCTTGTAAAAAAGTCAATGAAAGCAAAAGAAAGGCAGAAAGAGTGAAAAGGAGGAATAAAAAGTTATACGACATAAAAAAATATGAAAATAGTAAGTCCTGCCATATCAGTAATTACATCAAATATAAATGGATTAAACTCCCTAATCAAATCATAGATTGGTTTGCAAGAACTAACTTTACAATTAAGGACACAGAGCTGACGGTGAAGGGAGAAAAAAAACTTCCATGCAAACAGTGACCAAAATAGAGGAGGGTGGCTGTATTACTATCAGACAAAATAAAATTTAAGTCAAAAACTGTTACAAGAGTAAAAGAAGGGCGTTATACAGTTAAAAAAGTAAATTCACCAGGCAGACACAACAATTATAAATATCTATACATAAAAATAAGAGCTCCTAAATATATGCAGCAAACAGACAGAATTGAAGAAAGAAATAAATAGCTAAAAAAGTAGAAGACTTTAATACTCCCACTTACAATAATATATAAAATAACAAGATAGAATGTAAATAAAAATGTAGAGAATTTGAGCAACACTATAGACCAATTGGACCTAATAAATATACTCAGAATAATCCATCCAACCAAAGCAGAAGCACAACATACATTCTTTTCAAGTACACATTTGACATTCTCTGGGATAAACTACATGTTATGCAACAAACAAGTCTCAACAATGTTTAAAAGTCTGATATTATACAAAGTATTGTTTCTGATGACAATGGAAAGAACCTAGAAATCAATAGCAAAAAGAAAATAGAAAATCCACACATATGTGGAAATTAAACCATACGCACTTAAGCAAAGGGCCAAAGAAGAAGAAGAAGAAAAAAGAAAACACCGTGAAACAAATAAAAACAAAAATACAGCATATGAAAATGCATGGGATGCAGCAAAAGTGATGGTAAGATAAGTGTTTATAGTTATAAATGCATACCTTAAAAAAAAGAAGAAGGAAAACAAAAATACTCAAATGAACAACTTTACAAGTCAAGAAGGTAGAGAAAAAAGAACAAACTATACCAAAAGCTAACACAGAAAGAAAAGAATAAAGATTAAGTCAGAGATTAAGAAGAAAACAAAAACAATTTAAAAAATAGCAGAACTAAAAGTTGGTTCTTTGAAAAGATCAACAGAACTGGCAATTTCTTAGCTAGATTAAGAAAAATACAAGACTCAAATAACACAAATCAGTGGTGAAAGGGGGTATTATAACTGATGCCACAGAAATAAAAAAGGATCATAAGGGACTACTACAAACAAATTGTATGACAACAAATTGAGTAACCTTGATAAATTCTAAAAAATGCATAACCTACTGAATCATGAATACATGACCCTTATTATAAATCAAGACTAAATCATAAAGAAATAGAAAATATCAACAGACCAATAATTAGTAAGGAGAATAAACTAGTAATCAGAAACCTCCCAACAAAGAAAAGCTTAGGACCAAATGGCTTTACTGGAGAATTCTCACCAACCATTAAAAGGATAATTAAGACCAATCTTCCTCAAACTTTTAAAACAAATGTTAAATAGGAGGAAACTCTTTCAATCTCATTCATGAGGTCAGCATTATCCTTATACCAAAACCAGACAAGGACACTATTTAAAAAACTATAGACCAATATCCCTGATGAATTTTGATGCAAGAATCCTCAGCAAAATACTATCAAACAATTCAACAGCATATTTAAATGATTATACGCTGTAATCAAGATGCATTTATTCTTTGAATGCAAGCATGATTCAACACATAAAATTCAATCAACGTAATACACCACATTAACAGAATGAGAGACAAAAACCACATAATTATATCAATTGATACAGAAAAAAATCTGACACAGTTCAACACCTTTTGTGATAAAAACACTCAATAAACTAGGAACAGAAGGAAATAACTTTAACATATCATATGCTCACTGATGAAAATCTAAAAGTTCTTTATAAAAGATCAGGAACAAAACAATAATCTGCATTGTTACCCCTTCTATTATACATAGTATTGGAAGTTCTAATCAGAGCAATAGGCAAGAAAAAGAAATAAAAGGCATCCAAAGTGGAAAGGAAGTAAAATAATCTCTTTTTACAGATGATATAACCTTAGAATTAGAAAATCCTAAATATTTCACATACCAAGAAAAAGGGTGTTAAAATTAATAAGTACATTCAGGGAAGTTGACTGATACAAAATCAACACAGAAAGCTCAGTTGTGTGTCTGTGTGTCTCATACACTAACAATGAACAATCTGAAAAGGAGATTAAGAAAACAATTTAATTTACAATAGCATCAGGAAGAAAATAAATACTTAGGAACAAATTTAACCAAGGGCTTGGAATTCCTGTATACTGAAAACCACAATATTGCCAAAAGAAAATAAAGGAGACACAAATAAGTGATATGTTTTTTATATGTCCACCCAAAGTGATCTTCAGATTCAATGAAATCCCTATCAAAGTTGTAATGGCATTTTTCTGCAGAAATGTAAAAATTTATCCTAAAATTCATATAGAATCTCTAGGTACCCTGAGGGCCAAACAATTTTGAAAAAAAAAAAAAGAACAAAATTGGAGGACTCAAACTTCCATATTTCAAGAATATTTACAAATTACATATTTACAAACAAAATTACAAGGCCACAATAATCAGAACAATGTGGGATTTGCATAAAGGCAGATATATAGACCAGTGGAATAGTATTGAGAGTCCAGAAATAAACCCTTATGTATATCATCAAATGACATTTGACAAAGTGCTGGTACCACTCAATGGGAATAGGACAATTTGTTCAACAAGTAGAGCAAAGAAAACTAAACATCCATGTGCAAAAGAATAAATCTGGACCCTTATATTACACCATAGACAAAATTAATTCAAAATGGATTAACGATCTAAATGAAAGATCTAAAACTATAAAACTCCTAGGAGAAAACAGAGGAAAAGTTTCATGCTAATTTGGCAACATTTTGTGATGTGACACCAAAAGCAGAGTCAATAAAAGCAAAAAGTAGACAGATGGAAATCCATCATAGTTTATAACTTTTGGTCATTAAAGAACAGTCAACAGAGTGAAAAGGCAATCTATAAAATGGGGGAAAATTAGAAAATATGTGCAAATCACAGATATCCGATAGGGTATTCATATACAGAATAAATACAGAACTCCTATATCTCAACAACAAAAAATCTAACCCAATCAAAAAATGGCTCAAGGGCATGAAGAGACATTTCTTCAAAGATGCTATACAAATGGCCAGAAAGCATATGAAAAGATGTCCAAAGTCACTAATCATCAGAGAAATGCAAATCAAAGCCACAGTGCAACATCACTTCACATTCATTAGAATGGCTTCTGTCATGAACAACAGAAAATAACAAGTGTTGATGAGCGTGTAGAGAAATTGAGACCTTTATATAATTTTGGCAGAAATTCAAAATGGTGCAACCACTATAAAAAATGATATGGAGGTCCTCAAAAAATTAAAAATAGAACTACCATATGATCCACAATCCCACCTCTGGGTACATATTCAAAAGAATTGAAAGCAGGCTGTTGAAGATACATTTGCACACTGTTTATAGCAGCACTGTTCACAATAGCCAAGAGATGAAAGTAACCCAAAGGCTCATGAAGCAATGAATAAACAAAATATATTATGTACATAGAATAAAATACTGTACAGCTTTAAAGAGAAAGGAAATCTTATACTATGCTACAACATGAATGGAACTTTAGGGCATTATAGTAAGTAAAATAAGCCAGTTTCTTCTTTAAAGGACAATAAATACTATATGATTCTACTTAATTATTTAATGTTGTCAAATTTATAAATATAGAATGTAGAACAGTGGTTACCATGAGCTGGGGAAAGGGGCAAAGGGGAGTTGTTATCTTAATGGGTATAGTTTCAGTTCTGTAAAATGAAAAGGTTCTGGAAATCTGTTTCACAGTGTTGTAAATATAATTACTCTGAAATTGTACACTTAAAAATGGTTAAGATGACAAATAGAGTTGTAATGTCTTCTTTTGTTATTATATAGAAAAACTTTTTCATATGGTAATAGTCTTTGTTTTGAAGCTGACTTTGCTGATATTAATATAATCCTTCCATCTTTCTTTAAAATGCTATATGCTTTCACATAATTTTGCTTTACATTGATGTATTTATACATAAAGTGGGTTTCTTATAGATACCACATTGTTGTGTCTTTTTTATCTAAATTGATAGACCTGCCTTTTGTTAAGGTATTTAAATAATTTATATTTAATGTAATTATTGATATAGTTGAGCATGTTGATTTTTGTTTTCTATTTGCTCCACCTGTTGTTGGTTCTCATTATTCCTCTGTTTCTACCTTCCTTTGTACTAATTATTATTTTTTATTATTTTTCATCTCAACTGTTGGCTTGTTAGCCACATCACTTTTTAAAATTTTTAATGATTGCTCTAGGGTTTATAATAAACAAAATGTTAGCATATTCTACCATCAAATATTTTTACACTATTCATGTATACTTCAATTTCTTTCTTCCCATCCTTTGAACTATGTCTTCATACATTTTACTTCTACATTTGTTATAACTCACAGTGCTTTGAAAGTCAATTATTTTTGTCTTTGAAAGTCAATGATTTTTAAAGAGTTTAACAGTGAAAAAAAAATGGCTTTCATCTTTTCCATTAGATCTCATACTCCTTCTGCCTGAAGAATTTATTTTAATAGACGCTGTACTGCGGGTCTCAGGCAAGAAATTCTCTCAGCCTTTGTTGGTTTGAAAAAGTGCTTATTATGCCTTTGATTTTGAAAGATATTTTCACTAGGTATAGAAGCCTGGGTTGATAGTCCTTATTGTTTGTTGCAGCATATTTAAGATGCCCTTTCAATTGTCTTCTGTCTTGTATAATTTTGGATAAGCCTGACGTGTTTCTTACCTTTGTTCCTTTCTATGCAATGCTTCAACCATCCCACTTCAGGCTGTCTTTAAGATGTTTCTTTTCCCTTAATCTTTGGTTTTTAGCTGGTTGACAGTGATGTGTCTAAGTGTATGAGGTTGTTTTTATTGTCGTTGTTGTTTCTTTTGTTTTGTTTTGATTTTTTTAGGGGCATCTAGTCTTTTTAGACCTGTAGCTTCTCATCTTTCACTAATTTTGAAAAATGTGACTTGCATTATACATATCCTCTCTGTCCCTTCGCTGTCTGCCTGTTAGATTCGTCTCCTGTCTTTGGATCAATTTTCTTGACCCAGATCTCAGATTTTCTCACAGTATGGGCTCAAGAGTTGGTTCACACATCTAAATTCAACCACTTCTTAGTATAACTGCTTTTTTAATCTCAGTTAGTGCATGTGACGCACAGGTTTCCAGAGAATTATTTGACCCAAAAGAATATCATAGCTACATGCTAAGGTTGCTGGAAAAAAAAATCACATTCTCAAATCTTTATTAGATAACATAATCTTTAGGCTGGGTGCGGTGGCTCACACCTGTAATCCCAGCACTTTGGGAGGCTGAGGCAGGTGGATCACCTGAAGTCAGGAGTTCGAGACCAACCTGGTCAACATGGTGAAAACTTGTCTTTACAAAAAATGCAAAAATTAGCCAACGGTGGCAGGCACCTGTAATCCCACCTACTCAGGAGGCTAAGGCATGAGAATCACTTGAACCCAGGAGGCGGAAGTTGCAGTGAGCCAAGATCGCACCACTGCACTCCAGCCTGGGTGACAGAGTGGCGAGACTCCATCTCAAAAAAAAAAAAAAAATGACATAATCTTTTTCAAGGGATCTGCTAATTGTAGGTATTCAAATTGGCCAAAGCCCTTTTTGTAGAATGTACATAAATGATAACTATTTTCTAAAAGCCCATGAATAGAGAAATCAGTTGATATCCCAGGAATGCCTGGAATTTATCACCAAATATTGATATCCAAAGGGAGAGGTTAGGTTATGCTTGGAAACAAGTAACCGCAAAATCAATGGCTTAGAACAATAAGACTTTTGCTACACCTTGTTCTTTTTTTTTTTTTCTTTTATTATTATTATTATTATTATTATTATTATACTTTAGGTTTTATGGTACATGTGCGCAACGTGCAGGTAAGTTACATATGTATACATGTGCCATGCTGGTGCGCTGCACCCACCAACTCGTCATCTAGCATTAGGTATATCTCCCAGTGCTATCCCTCCCCCCTCCCCCCACCCCACAACAGTCCCCAGAGTGTGATGTTCCCCTTCCTGTGTCCGTGTGTTCTCATTGTTCAATTCCCACCTATGAGTGAGAATATGCGGTGTTTGGTTTTTTGTTCTTGCGATAGTTTACTGAGAATGATGATTTCCAATTTCATCCATGTCCCTACAAAGGACGTGAACACCTTGTTCTATTGTACATCACCCTGATTCAGAATCCCACAATGCACTTCAGTGCTTCCACAATTGTCAAGACTGGAAAAAAAGGTCTGTGTAGAATTATGCACTAGATATTAAATCTTCTACCTGCAAGTGACACCAACATTTCAACACCCATGTTAGTGATCAAAATAAGTCATACAGCAAAACCCAACTTTGAGGGATGCCAAAAGGAGAAATTTTTGGTGAAAAGCACTAATAAATGACCATAATACTAATTATTAATTTTCCACAAGTTAAAAAACTAGTCACCAAAATTTTCATCATTATCCTAATATAATAATTACTGAATATGTGCAATATTATTTTCAATAATTGCTCAGTCAACATCTGTAATTACTATTATTCCTTCCTAAATAAAAAAAATTCCTTATTTTTTCTACCTTCTGTATATTCCAATGTTTCATAGGGAATTAAGTTACCTCTGGGAACTGTATTCCTTCTATCATTTTTCTTTTCTTTAAGAAACCAAAGATTAATGCCTCTGGGCATAGCATTTTGTGATCAGATGTTTTAATATTTTAACTGTGTCTTTCACAAGACACAGCTTTCCTTCAGCGTTTTTATTTTCCTGCCCTGACAACTGTTTGATTGTTTCTGGCATCTGTTTCTCTGCCTTCCTCACTTAATGTAGACACAAATAAAGCCTTGAAGGTTTGGCAATGCCTCCATCTGGTATGAATCCATTGCTCTTGCTGTGTTTTATTGCTAGAGACCCTAAAAAATCATGAGTTACAGGACAATGCATTGACTGGGATCAGACATCCAGAGGGTAAAATTAATATTTTCTGATTCAACGAGATGTTGGGGAAGGAAACGCGTTGTTCAACGTCTGGAACCTATTTTGACAAGCTCCTACTTTAAGGAAAACGTTTCAGAATTGAAAAGTTTGCTAAGGATATTTGCACTTCAGTTCATCTTAATTAGTTCAGGGCTTAAGATTTATCAGACTTTCTCCATCAGCACTAGTTTTGGATTTTATTTTAGCTTTTGGAGAGTTAATGATATCATAACCAATTCTTCATTACACACACACCTTATTCAAATATGTGCACCATCCACTCTGCCTGGTGTGTATGGGTGTGTGTGTGTGTAACCTCAGCATCGTCTCCTCATGCTTCATAGAGCCAGCCCAACCCAATCTTTTTCGACTACTCTATAGACAGATGGCAAACCTAACCTCTGGGAATTATTTCACATGATTTATCTTATTAGCCTTTCCATTTTCTCCCTGTGTATTTCCTCCATATCATTTGATTTTCAATCTAAAACTAGAAGAAAACATGATGCTTTTATTTCTTAGCTCCTTCTCAAGAGGGCATTTTAACTGATTTCCCAGGGATTTGAGAATATTTTGCAACAGAGTATATTAATCCTCAGCCACAAAGTAATCTAATGGTTTGGTTTTGCATTTTTATTATTTTTTAAATAATGAGATAAAATAGAAAATCTTCAAAACATTATTCCTAAAGAAATCAAAATTAATACTACAAAATATGAACAAAAATTTAGAGTATTTTTATACGAAATGTATATATGTGCAATTTTAATAATAAGTTTAATTCTAATTTTTTTACAACTATTGCATCATATTTTTTAGCATTTGGAAGTGCTTGAGAATCACTAGAGAATTTTATACCAACTTTGACTCATCTTAGGACAATTGTTCATCTTTTAAAAATTTATGCAGAGTAATTTTCCCTGGCTTGTTTCTTTCCTACAGTCATGATTGGTGGATGGAAACATTGTCCCTGACTCCAGATTTGAGATCTGTGGCTTTCACGTCATTGTAGGGACTCAAAAAATTATTCTTCTTCCACCAAACTTTCTTCAATAATAAGTGAAAAACTTTCTGTTTTTCTCCATCATCCACAACCTGCATGTGAATCTGTCATACCTTTGCAGGACAGTATTCTCATCTAAGGGCCATTTCACTGGCAGTTCTCTCTGCCTCTATATCCACATAGAACATTCCTTTTTCCTTTAAGGCTTTGTTCAAAAGCCAACTTCTCAGGGAGACCTCTCTTATCATGCTTTAAAATTGCTAACTTTTCCCTTTCTCACATGTAAACCACGTCCCCGCTTCCATGCTGCCGATTTTTTTTTTAATTGTACCTATCACCATCTGTATCAGTTCAGGTTTTCCAGAAGCAGGCACCAATACAGAGTCAGAAACACAACAAACTGATAGAGGGTATTGCCTATGAAAGACAAAGGAGTGAGGATGCAGGAGTTTGTAGGAAAAGCCTTCATACCACAATGCAGGTCTGACTTGTTTTGGTGGTGATATGGTTTGGCTGTGTCCCCACCCAAATCTTATCTTGAATTGTAGTTCCCATAATCCCCACGTGTAGTGAGAGGGACCACTGAATCATGAGGGCAATTACCTACCTGCTGTTCTTGTGATAGTGAGTGAGTTCTCACAAGATCGGATTGTTTTTTTAAGGGGCTTTTCCTCTTCTCCTCTGCACTTCTCCTTGCTGCTGCTATGTGAAGAAGGACATGTTTGCTTCCCCTTCTGACATGACTGTAAGCTTCCTGAGGCCCCCCGAGCCAGGCCGAACTGTGAGTTCAAACAACGGTTTGAGCTAGTGCTCAAAAAATGTGTGTTAATGAGTGAATGAATTAAAAAAAATGAGTCCAGGAGATAAAATAAATGTTGAAGGGACAACAATCAATAAGATTCTGAGTTTCCTTAGGACAGGTATCCAACCATTGTTTTTTTATTTCCACTGCCTTGCACATTGTTTGATACAAACTCAATAAATGGCGACAACTATGTAAATTAATGTTATTTTAAAATCATAATGAAAATATTTTTTTGAAGATGCAAGTAAAGTTGTAACTGAATGCTTTTACTTCTGTAACATATCTCTTTTTATGAGTAATGCCATAATTGAATTCACAGTTTCAGTTATACAGTGAATCGATTGTGTAAGCTGTCTCTCCAAAAGAAAGGTAATATTACCTCAGGAAGCTAAATCACATCTTATCTACACATGCAACTGAGGGGCAAAGGAGCAGCTTCCCTCTTAGAGGGAAATAAAATCTCTTGGGGATAATGTACTTAAATAGACAAAACTTATGAAGTGGCTTAAATCATGCTGTATGTGGATTACATGGTAAAGAAAGATTGCTGATGGGATTCAACATCTCATACCTTTGGGCCAACTGTGTTCAATTAAACTAGGCTTCTTAGGAAGGAAAAAATATATCAGTAAGAAGCCCATGGGGAGGGCTGGGAATTCACTGATAAATAGTACACTGAGCTTAATAAATAAGATAAGGATTAAGAGTAGACCTGAAACTGAATTGTATTTTTGTAGGTTGTGCACTTCAGAGTTCTGCTGTACAGAGCAATGTGTGGTGAAACATATTGTGATCACGTGGGCACAGATGGTACAGAGCTCACAAGTCTAAAACTGCAAGGTCTGTAACAGTAAACTCATCACCATAAGAAAGAAGTCAACCAATCACCTCTAAAATATGCTGTGTTTCTGCCTTATGTTTACTAAAGGAAACTGGGAGTGCATTTGAATAAATGTATTGTCATGTTCCAATCACCTGAAAACAATTCCTTATATACTTAACCAACCCTTGACTTACAAAATGTCATTTTCATGATGATCCACATGTTCCAAGACTTTGGGTTTGTAATAAAATATTATAATTGTTCTACTTGGTTGATTGTGTTGTAATTTAAATCCACATTTAAGAAATTCATTTGTTTTAAAATATTGATAATTCAACTGGGCGTGGTGGCTCATGCCTGTAATACTAGCACTTCAGCAGGTTAAAATGGGAGCATAGCTTGAAGACAGGAATTCAAGACCACCCTGGGCAACAAAGCAGGACCCCATCTCTACAAAAATTAAAAAATAATTAGCCAGGAGTGGTGGCACATGCCTGCAGTCTCATGTAGTCTCAACTACTTGGGAGACTGAGGTGGGAGAATCGCTTGAGCCCAAGAGTTCGAGTTCGAGGCTGCACTGAGCCGTGATCATGCCACTGTACTCCAGCCTGGGCTTCAGCACAAGAGCAAGACTCTGTCTGTCTATCTATCTATCTATCTATCTATCTATCTATCTAATAAAAGAAAAACTTCAGCCGAGTTCAATTTAAAGGAGTTTAATTGAGCAATGAATGATTCATGAATCAGGCAGCCCCCAGAATCACAGCAGATTCACAGAGACTCCAGGGATGCCTCGTGGTCAGAACAAATTTATAAACAAAAAAAGGTAAAGTGACATAGAGGAATCGGAAGTGAGGTACAGAAACAGTGAGTTTGGTTACAGCTTGTCATTTGCCTTATTTGAACGCAGTTTGAACATTCAGCAATCTATGAGTGGTTGAAGTATGGCATCTAGGATTGGCCAATATTCAGCCATTGTTACAGGTGCATACTATTAAGGTAGGTTTTCAATTTTGTTGGACTATTAATCTAGGTTAGAGTTCATCCACAAGGACTCAAATAAAGAAGTACGGAGTCCTTCTCCGGCCATATTTAGTTTGCTTTAATGTCTGTGTGTGTGTGTGTGTGTGTGTGTGTGTGTGTGTGTGTCTGTGTGTCTGTGTGTAATAAATATATAATTCTCCTTAAATTAAAATTATGGGAATTTACAGACTGGATTTTACTATCTACACTCATAATCGCATGTCAAAAATAAAACAGATACAAAGTTTTCCCTCAAACCTGAAGACAAAATAATGTAATTTTAATTTAAATTATCTGCATTTTATAATGACTTTAGCAGAAAACTTAAAATAGGAAAACTTCTCCCCCAACTAAGTGAACTTTTTCTCAAGACACACTTAATATACTATTTAAAGAATACAACCTCAATTTTTAACTTTGTCTCCCATGAATAATAGTACCAGCTGAATTCAGTACAATCTCCGCCTCAGGCACATTGTGAATCTGAAGTCCTTGCAATTTCTCATTCTCTTTAAGTTAAAAATGGACTTGAAATGTCATAAGAATTTTAAACCTAGATAGAAACTGTCTAGCTCAGCAATTACTGTGCCACCATGTCCTATGCAAGATTCATCTAGAGAAATTATCACAAATGATTTTTATAAATCTGTAATTTAAAATAGCACACTTTAAAATAATAAAAATTATAAATTAAGCATTATTATAGAAAATCATTGGCACCATTACAGAAGATAATTTAATGAGTCTTCATTTTTGGGAAATGACAGTAATTGAAGAGCATTATATATGTATATAATATTTTTATATATAAATATATATGTAAACATATAAATTACAGCAGCTAACATCTACTATAGGCTATATTTATAAATTTATATATGTAACTTATATGTTTCATATCTATAACATATAAGTTCAAAAATGTTTCTATTATAAATATTTCAGAAAATTGTTATTCTTGAAATAACCAAAAAATTAACTATAGAAGAAATACTTATATTTTTAAAATTACCAGTAGTCCAAAATTTTATTCCCTAAAATATTCACAAAACTCAACAAGAAATATCTAAACTCCCCATATATAGATGGAAAATAACATTGATACAAAGTAGGAAATATAGGCTAAAACAAATTTTTGTGATGTACTGTGTCACTAATAATCATAAAAATGGAAATGAGAGCAATATAATGTAACGTAATTCAGAACAGTCAAAACTCTGAGCCTAAAAGTCAATGCCAGTGAAGATAAGATAAAACCACTACACTTCTGAGAAATAAATTGGTATACTTATTTTACAGACAACAATTTGCATTACAGCAAGTGGAAATGGAAGCACACTATATTGTATTCTATGGAAAATAACTACAGGTTTTAAAATACCAACATATACATGACAGAAAAGACTAGATTTGATGAAAGAAAAAATAACAAGTGATTATACCAGTTGTTTTAGGATGGTGAAATTAACAGGCTTTTCTCTGTTCTACTTTTATACATTGGTTTTAATGTTTTTATAATTTTAAATGATGATTATAAAGACACTTTTGAAACATGAAGATATTTATTATATAGCACTGACTAAAAATATATTCTGGTGTAACTTGGAGTTTCTAAAATATGAATACAGGAGGTAGGATATTGTAAGAAACAGAAATGTAGTGTTGTTAAAATTTTAAGAATAAGGATTTTTAAATTATTTTTCATTGCCTTTCTTTTTGTGGTGACATCTTTTAAACAAGAAGTTGCATGATCAATACATGTTTCCCAGAAGCTAAGATTCTCTATGATTTGTCAACAAATGTATGTTTTGTAATAGTCATCCAAATTCTATCATAGATGCAGCTTTTGTGTGCTAGAATTATTTGACCCCGCAAGAAGTGATTTATTTTTACTTTTATATATATTATTATGCCACGTTTTTGACTTGTGAAACATGCAACATGAATTTTTTCTTGTTAAGGTTTCTATATTTAGACAGCATATTTTTCAGCAAAGTAACAGGTTTATGTAGTTTTTTAGAAAAAGCAAACGTTGTGATGTTCTAGAGTAAGCAAAAGTCAGTACAGAAACTACTGATTCAAAACATCGATTTGCTAATATTGAGCTTACAGTAGATGTTAGCTGCTGTGTTTTGAAACCTTCATTGTACCACAGTTTTAGACACTTAGGTTATTTAACAGCAGCATGGCAACAACAACAAGAACAACATCAAAAATTTATTAAGCCCGCTTCTGGGCCTGGCACCTTATCGCCAGTCTCAAGTTTAATTCATATCCCAGCCCTATGAGGTAAGGCTATTATTATTATTCCTATTTTATATATAAAGAAACTTAGTCCCTGAGAGATTTAGTCATTTCTCCAGGAACGTGCAAGGAAGAGTGAGTAAAAGAGATCAATTGCAAGCCAGCGGGACCCTGGAGCTGAAGCCTTCACCTAGATCTCCCTCCCTCTTGTTACACTTTCCTTATCACTTCTCTGTCTACATATGATGTGCTTCATCTATAATATGGTTTGGATTTGTGTCCCTGCCCAAATCTCATGGCATTTTGGAGGAGGGGCCTGGTGGGAGGTGACTGAATCATGGGGGCAGAATTCCCCCATGCTGTTCTCATGACAGCAAGTGAGTTCTCATGAGATCTGATGGTCTAAAGTGTGTGGCACTTCCCCATCACTTTCTCTCACTCCTGCCACCACGTGAAGGAGGTCGGTGCTTACCCTATGCCTTCTGCCAGGATTATAAGTTTCCTGAGGTCTCCCAGTCATGCTTTCTGTTCAGACTGCAGAACAATTAAGTGAGTCAACTGAACCTCTTTTCTTCCTAAATTACCCAGGCTCAGGTAGTTCTTTATAGCCGTGTGAGAACGAACGAATACAATCTGGTCCTTCATACAATAATAAGCATGCTTACAATGTGCGCTCAAAGAGCACCCAGTCACTTACTCCTCCAAGTAATCACCATCACTGAACATCTTCATTTAATTTAGAGCAAAAGCTTCTCCCTTCCTTCATCCTGAGGTTTTCTCTGGTTTGAAAGATTGTGTTGGAGCAGATGCAGGCGAGCATCCTCTCCTTCCCTACTTTGCTTTTCTTCTCAACTTCCTCCTCCATTCACCAGCTTAGGTTCTAACCCATGCAGGGTCAGGCCAAGAAGTGAGAGGATCAAAAGAGACTGGATTTTATTTGGGGAAACAAATGCTGTCGTGATGTGTGAGGGTGTCTTCTGGGTAAGGCAGGCACCCAGCTTTGAATCTTTCTTTCTGAAGTGCTGGGTGAATTTTTCAGATTCTCCCTCTGGGAAAAATTCCCCCACTAGGAGCAATTTGAGAGATCTACTGCTCCCTCCACCGGCTTCTTTCTGCTTCAGTTTGCTACCTTCTCTTTCATGCAATCCGCTTGGAGAATCCCTCTGTGTGGACACCGAAAAGACAGATGTTTGTTTCACCATCAGCTGAACTCATCTCTAATAGAAAGCATCCTGTCTCTCTCTTTTCTCTGTCTCTGGCAGATCTGGACTCACCTTCCATTGCAGCCCTCAGACTGTCCAAACCTGGGTGAGACAAACTCCCTGACTTTCCTAGCGATTTTCTTCTTCACCTCTCCTTGGGCTATGTTAAATATCTCTTCTCCTTACCCAAAGAGAGGCCACAGTAGGCAGGGGTCAAAGGGCATTTCAATAACTACAAATAATTCTATTATTAAAGACATCTTGTAATGCTAATGACTTATAACCCTAACACTAGCAGAAACAGTTTTCCCATTTCTTACCATATTCCAGCCAAGTATTCTGGTCTCGCTTTATGAAAAGTGCTCTGCATTTACTGTATTGTTCTTGTCTTTGAGTTCTAGAGGCACTGAGACACTAAGAATCTCATTTTAACAATATAATGTGGGGGGGAGGAGCCAAGATGGCCGAATAGGAACAGCTCCGGTCTACAGCTCCCAGCGCGAGCCACGCAGAAGACGGGTGATGTCTGCATTTCCATCTGAGGTACCGTGTTCATCTCACTAGGGAGTGCCAGACAGTGGGCGCAGGTCAGTGGGTGAGCGCACCGTGCGCCAGCCGAAGCAGGGGCGAGGCATTGCCTCACTTGGGAAGCGCAAGGGGTCAGGGAGTTCCCCTTCCAGGGGTGACAGACGGCACCTGGAAAATCGGGCCACTCCCACCCGAATACTGTGCTTTTCCGACGGGCTTAGGAAACGGTGCCCCAGGAGAGTATAGCCCGCACCTGGCTCAGAGGGTCCTACGCCCACGGAGTCTCGCTGATTGCTAGCACAGCAGTCTGAGATCAAACAGCAAGTCTGCAGCGAGGCTGGGGGAGGGGCGCCCGCCACTGCCCAGGCTCGCTTAGGTAAACAAAGCAGCCTGGAAGCTTGAACTGGGTGGAGCCCACCACAGCTCAAGGAGGCCTGCCTGCCTCTGTAGGCTCCACCTCTGGGGGCAGGGCACAGACAAACAAAAAGACAGCAGTAACCTCTGCAGACTTAAATCTCCCTGTCTGACAGCTTTGAGGAGAGCAGTGGTTCTCCCAGCACGCAGCTGGAGATCTGAGAACGGGCTGACTGCCTCCTCAAGTAGGTCCCTGACCCCTGACCCCCGAGCAGCCTAACTGGGAGGCACCCCCCAGCAGGGGCAGACTGACACCTCACACGGCCGGCCAGGTACTCCAACAGACCTGCAGCTGAGGGTTCTGTCTGTTAGAAGGAAAACTAACAGAAAGGACATCCACACCAAAAACCCATCTGTACATCACCATCATCAAAGACCAAAAGTAGATAAAACCACAAAGATGGGGAAAAAACAGAGCAGAAAAACTGGAAACTCTAAAAACCAGAGTACCTCTCCTCCTCCAAAGGAACGCAGTTCCTCACCAGCAACGGAACAAAGCTGGACGGAGAATGACTTTGACGAGCTGAGAGAAGAAGGCTTCAGACGATCAAATTACTCCGAGCTACGGGAGGATATTCAAACCAAAGGCAAAGAAGTTGAAAACTTTGAAAAAAATTTAGAAGAATGTATAACTAGAATAACCAATACAGAGAAGTGCTTAAAGGGGCTGATGGAGCTGAAAACCAAGGCTCGAGAACTACGTGAAGAATGCAGAAGCCTCAGGAGCCGATGCGATCAAATGGAAGAAAGGGTATCAGCCCTGGAAGATGAAATGAATGAAATGAAGCGAGAAGGGAAGTTTAGAGAAAAAAGAATAAAAAGAAACGAGCAAAGCCTCCAAGAAATGTGGGACTATGTGAAAAGACCAAATCTACGTCTGATTGGTGTACCTGAAAGTGATGGGGAGAATGGAAACAAGTTGGAAAACACTCTGCAGGATATTATCCAGGAGAACTTCCCCAATCTAGCAAGGCAGGCCAACATTCAGATTCAGGAAATACAGAGAATGCCACAAAGATACTCCTCGAGAAGAGCAACTCCAAGACACATCATTGTCAGATTCACCAAAGTTGAAATGAAGGAAAAAATGTTAAGGGCAGCCAGAGAGAAAGGTCGGGTTACCATCAAAGGGAAGCCCATCAGACTAACAGCGGATCTCTCGGCAGAAACCCTACAAGCCAGAAGAGAGTGGGGGCCAATATTCAACATTCTTAAAGAAAAGAATTTTCAACCCAGAATTTCATATCCTGCCAAACTAAGCTTCATAAGTGAAGGAGAAATAAAATACTTTACAGACAAGCAAATGCTGAGAGATTTTGTCACCACCAGGCCTGCCCTAAAAGAGCTCTTGAAGGAAGCGCTAAACATGGAAAGGCACAACCGGTACCAGCCACTGCAAAATCATACCGAAATGTAAAGACCATTGAGACTAGGAAGAGACTGCATCAACTAACGAGCAAAATATCCAGCTAACATCATAATGACAGGATCAAATTCACACATAATAATATTAACTTTAAATGTAAATGGACTAAATGCTCCAATTAAAAGACACAGACTGGCAAATTGGATAAAGACTCAAGACCCATCAGTGTTCTGTATTCAGGAAACCCATCTCACGTGCAGAGACACACATAGGCTCAAAATAAAAGGATGGAGGAAGATCTACCAAGCAAATGGAAAACAAAAAAAGGCAGGGGTTGCAATCCTAGTCTCTGATAAAACAGACTTTAAACCAACAAAGATCAAAAGAGACAAAGAAGGCCATTACATAATGGTAAAGGGATTAATTCAACAAGAAGAGCTAACTATCCTAAATATATATGCACCCAATACAGGAGCACCCAGATTCATAAAGCAAGTCCTGAGTGACCTACAAAGAGACTTAGACTCCCACACATTAATTATGGGAGACTTTAACACCCCACTGTCAACATTAGACAGATCAACGAGACAGAAAGTCAACAAGGATACCCAGGAATTGAACTCAGCTCTGCACCAAGCGGACCTAATAGACATCTACAGAACTCTCCACCCCAAATCAACAGAATATACATTTTTTTCAGCACCACACCACACCTATTCCAAAATTGACCATATCCTTGGAAGTAAAGCTCTCCTCAATAAATGTAAAAGAACAGAAATTGTAACAAACTGTCTCTCAGATCACAGTGCAATCAAGCTAGAACTCAGGATTAAGAATCTCACTCAAAACCGCTCAACTACGTGGAAACTGAACAACCTGCTCCTGAATGACTACTGGGTACATAACGAAATGAAGGCAGAAATAAAGATGTTCTTTGAAACCAACGAGAACCAAGACACAACATACCAGAATCTCTGGGATGCATTCAAAGCAGTGTGTAGAGGGAAATTTATAGCACTAAATGCCCACAAGAGAAAGCAGGAAAGATCCAAAATTGACACCCTAACATCACAATTAAAAGAACTAGAAAAGCAAGAGCAAACACATTCAAAAGCTAGCAGAAGGCAAGAAATAACTAAAATCAGAGTAGAACTGAAGGAAATAGAGACACAAAAAACCCTTCAAAAAATAAATGAATCCAGGAGCTGGTTTTTTGAAAGGATCAACAAAATTGATAGACCGCTAGCAAGATTAATAAAGAAAAAAAGAGAGAAGAATCAAATAGATGCAATAAAAAATGATAAAGGGGATATCACCACCGATCCCACAGAAATACAAACTACCATCAGAGAATATTACAAACACCTCTACGCAAATAAACTAGAAAATCTAGAAGAAATGGATAAATTCCTCAACACATACACCCTCCCAAGACTAAACCAGGAAGAAGTTGAATCTCTGAACAGACCAATAACAGGAGCTGAAATTGTGGCAATAATCAATAGCTTACCAACCAAAAAAAGGCCAGGACCAGATGGGTTCACAGCCGAATTCTACCAGAGGTACAAGGAGGAGCTGGTACCATTCCTTCTGAAACTATTCCAATCAATAGAAAAAGAGGGAATCCTCCCTAACTCATTTTATGAGGCCAGCATCATCCTGATACCAAAGCCTGGCAGAGACACAACAAAAAAAGAGAATTTTAGACCAATATCCTTGATGAACATTGATGCAAAAATCCTCAATAAAATACTGGCAAACAGAATCCAGCAGCACATCAAAAAGCTTATCCACCATGATCAAGTGGGCTTCATCCCTGGGATGCAAGGCTGGTTCAATATATGCAAATCAATAAATGTAATCCAGCATATAAACAGAACCAAAGACAAAAACCACATGATTATCTCAATAGATGCAGAAAAGGCCTTTGACAAAATTCAACAACCCTTCATGCTAAAAACTCTCAATAAATTAGGAATTGATGGGACGTATCTTAAAATAATAAGAGCTATTTATGACAAACCCACAGCCAATATCATACTGAATGGGCAAAAACTGGAAGCATTCCCTTTGAAAACTGGCACAAGACAGGGATGCCCTCTCTCGCCACTTCTATTCAACATAGTGTTGGAAGTTCTGGCCAGGGCAATTAGGCAGGAGAAGGAAATCAAGGGTATTCAATTAGGAAAAGAGGAAGTCAAATTGTCCCTGTTTGCAGATGACATGATAGTATATTTAGAAAACCCCATTGTCTCAGACCAAAATCTCCTTAAGGTGATAAGCAACTTCAGCAAAGTCTCAGGATACAAAATCAATGTGCAAAAATCACAAGCATTCTTATACATCAATAACAGACAAACAGAGAGCCAAATCATGAGTGAACTCCCATTCACAAATGCTTCAAAGAGAATAAAATACCTAGGAATCCAACTTACAAGGGATGTGAAGGACCTCTTCAAGGAGAACTACAAACCACTGCTCAAGGAAATAAAAGAGGATACAAACAAATGGAAGAACATTCCATGCTCATGGGTAGGAAGAATCAATATCATGAAAATGGCCATCCTTCCCAAGGTAATTTACAGATTCAATGCCATCCCCATCAAGCTACCAATGACTTTCTTCACAGAATTGGAAAAACTACTTTAAAGTTCATATGGAACCAAAAAAGAGCCCGCATCGCCAAGTCAGTCCTAAGCCAAAAGAACAAAGCTGGAGGCATCACGCTACCTGACTTCAAACTATACTACAAGGCTACAGTAACCAAAACAGCATGGTACTGGTACCAAAACAGAGATATAGATCAATGGAACAGAACAGAGCTGTCAGAAATAATGCCACATATCTACAACCATCTGATCTTTGACAAACCTGAGAAAAACAAGAAATGGGGAAAGGATTCCCTATTTAATAAATGGTGCTGGGAAAACTGGCTAGCCATATGTAGAAAGCTGAAACTGGATCCCTTCCTTACACCTTATACAAAAATCAATTCAAGATGGATTAAAGACTTAAATGTTAGACCTAAAACCATAAAAACCCTAGAAGAAAACCTAGGCATTACCATTCAGGACATAGGCATGGGCAAGGACTTCATGTCTAAAACACCAAAAGCAATGGCAACAAAAGCCAAAATTGACAAATGGGATCTAATTAAACTAAACAGCTTCTGCACAGCAAAGGAAACTACCATCAGAGTGAACAGGCAACCTACAAAATGGGAGAAAATTTTCACAACCTACTCATCTGACAAAGGGCTAATATCCAGAATCTACAATGAACTCCAACAAATTTACAAGAAAAAAACAAACAACCCCATCAAAAAGTGGGCGAAGGACATGAACAGACACTTCTCAAAAGAAGACATTTATGCAGCCAAAAAACACATGAAAAAATGCTCACCATCACTGGCCATCAGAGAAATGCAAATCAAAACCACAATGAGATACCATCTCACACCAGTTAGAATGGCAATCATTAAAAAGTCAGGAAACAACAGGTGCTGGAGAGGATGTGGAGAAATAGGAACACTTTTACACTGTTGGTGGGACTGTAAACTAGTTCAACCCTTGTGGAAGTCAGTGTGGCGATTCCTCAGGGATCTAGAACTAGAAATTCCATTCGACCCAGCCATCCCATTACTGGGTATATACCCAAAGGACTATAAATCATGCTGCTATAAAGACACATGCACACGTATGTTTATTGCCGCATTATTCACAATAGCAAAGACTTGGAACCAACCCAAATGTCCAACAATGATAGACTGGATTAAGAAAATGTGGCACATATACACCATGGAATACTATGCAGCCATAAAAAATGATGAGTTCATGTCCTTTGTAGGGACATGGATGAAATTGGAAATCATCATTCTCAGTAAACTATCGCAAGAACAAAAAACCAAACACCGCATGTTCTCACTCATAGGTGGGAATTGAACAATGAGAACACATGGACACAGGAAGGGGAACATCACACTTCGGGGACTGTTGTGGGTTGGGGGGAGGGGGGAGGGATAGCATTGGGAGATATACCTAATGCTAGATGACGAGTTGGTGGGTGCAGCGCACCAGCATGGCACATGTCTACATATGTAACTTACCTGCACATTGGGCACATGTACCATAAAACCTAAAGTATAATAATAATAATAATAATAATAATAATAATAATAATAAAAGAAAAAAAAATATAATGTGTACCACAACCTAGTTCTTTCCAGCAACCCTCTCTGCTTGTTAGTTTGCTATACAACTCTAGGTTCTGACATCTCTGCTCCCATGCCCTTTCCTTCACTTGGAACAGAGAGCACAAAGGTAGGATTTTTTTTCTTTTTAGTTCTGATGTATTCCTTGTATCTGGACCAACACTTACTATAGTCACAGTGACTGAATATAAATTGACTTCCTCAAAGAAAAGAAGGGGGCTTCACTCAATTGTCTTTTAGTTAATCTTGTTGTAACCTCTGACTCATGTCTCCTACATTCTGATTGATGGTCTCAAACATCTGGTTGGAGAGGTCAAAAATGCATTAATAGGCTCAGTCTTCTAAGACCCTCTTGAGAAATTATGCAGGAAAAGATTTCTACCCAATCACAGCTTTGCAGGATTGGAAATGATGCCTTCATTACCAAGTTATCTATTATGAGCTATCCTCAAGTAGGACTCACCAGTCGTACTTTAGAACTGAATGATACTATAAGATATTAAAAATATTACTTCTTTTCAATAGGCTTCTTGACTAGATTAAGAAATGAGCTAACACATCATGTAGTAGGCAGCCTCACAGAAGGTCTCCAGTAATCCTTGCTTCCTGATATTCATGCCTTTCCCTGTGTAATGTGGGTGGACCCAGTGACCCTCCAAAGAATCAGTTTTGACAAAGGTAAAGGGCTGTCACTTCTAATATTAGGTTACAAAAAGTATGGGGCTTCCATCTTGGGTTCTATTTCTCACTCTCCTACTGGCCCACTCTTAAGGAAGCCACCTTCCACTTAGTGAGCTGCTCTATGGAGAGACCCACATGTCAGGAAATTAAGGGTGGCCTGAGCTAAGAGTGAGCAAGTGACTTGGAGTTACTAAGCTAAGCCACAGCTAGATCTCTGACCCACAGAAAATGTGACCCAGAAGATGCTGTTTTAAGCTGAAATATTTGGAGGTAGTTTGCTATGCAGCAGCAAAAAATAATAAACACACAGAAATACATAAATAATGATCCATGCATTTTGCTTAGATAGTAAAACACATACATTTCCTTCCTAATTTATTAAGATTTGTATTTTTAAATAAGTGATCAAACCAAAAGGATTTTATATCTAATTTTCAGTCCAAGGGAAACTTGCTATAAACAGAACACCTGGTTAAATGAGTATTTTATATAACAAATTGTTTAATCAGGAGAGGATTAGAAATATTAAATCCTCATACATATCTAGTGCTCTATAGTCTCTAAAGGTCATTCACATGTAGTATTTCTCTAAACGTTTTATAGCCTTGTAATGCAGATATTAATTTTATTTACAGGTGAAAATAAGACTCAAAAACTGTGATCTCATGCATACACAATTCACACATTTTTCCCTTAGAACACCTTAAGCCCCATCTTTATCCAACAAACTCTTCCTCATGCTTCAAAATCCAGTTTTACTCTATCTTCCTCCTAATTCATCTCCTGACTCCCATTGCTATAAATGGAACATTCATGGCACCCTAAAATTCATATGTTGAAACCCTAACCTGCAATATGGTGGTATTAGGAGGTAGGGCCTTCGGAAAGTGATTAGGATTAGATGAGCTAAAGAGGATGAACCTTTCATGAATGGGATTAGTGCCCTTATGAGAGTCCTAAGAGAGCTTGCCTCTTTCTACTCTCCTCCATGTGAGGATACAATGAGAAGTCAGCCATCTACAACTGGGAAGAGGGCCCTCACCAGCATAGGACCATGCTGGCATTCTGATCTTGAACTTCCAGCTTCCAAAACCCTGAGAAATATATTTCTGTTGTTATAAGCTACACAATTTATAGTATTTTGTTATAACAGCCCAAACTGACGCCCTGCAGAGTTCATATCTCCCATCATTTGCATGTACATATTTTTCTTGAGCTTTCACAGTCTCACAATTCCTCTTCCATGGTGGAAACTTCTTTACTGGTTGGAAGCTTCTCTTAGGCAGGAGCTATGCAATATTCTTTTTCATATCCTCAATACATTACAATACCTGAGATAGCAAGTGCTTAGTAAATGAGTCTTACATTATTGAATAAAGCATTAAATTTGGCATTTTTAATGGAGTGGTATTGCTTCCAGGGGGACAAGAATTGATTCTTGGGGAGAAGGTCTTTAAAAACTTACATACAGCCGGGTGTTGTGGCTCACACCTGTAATCCCAATGCTTTGGGAGGCCAGGATGGGCGGGCGGATCATGAAATCAGGATATCGAGACCATTCTGGCTAACACAGTGAAACCGTGTCTCTATAAAAACACAAAAAATTAGCCGGGCGTGGTGGCAGGCACCTGTAATCCCAGCTACTTGGGAGGCTGAGGCAGGAGAATTGCTTGAACCCAGGAGGAGGAGGTTGCAGTGAGCCAAGATCTCACCACTGCACTCCAGCCTGGGTGACAGAGCAAGACTCCATCTCAAAAAAAACAAAAACAAACAAACAAAAACAAAAAATACAACATACACAATATACAACTATGAATGTCTTACAGTCCATAAGCAGGTATACAGTACGATTAAAATTTTAATGATATTTAGCTAATTAGGAAAAACATCTAAAAAGACTAATTCTTAGAAGAGCAACAATGAAAAAAGTTGAAAAACACTGTATTAAATGAACCATGTAAATTCAGGAGGTAGGACTCGAACACAGATTTTTCTGATTGAGCTAGATGTCATTTCCTTTATGCCATTATCTCTTCAGCAATTAAAAGAAAAAAGAGAAAAAATTTACAAACATGTCTTCTCTGAAAACAAAGATAATTCAGAAGCTATTTTATATGAAGATATTTCTTCGTGTTTTATTTTGTCTTTTGTTTTCCTCAACCACTCAAAATTTGCTAAGCTTCTATACATACACATACACAGGCACTATACATACAGCTTATTTAGATGAACCCTAATGATGTGGCTAATCCACTTTACATGATGAGCAAGCCAATATAAAGTTTATCTTTATTTGTATTTAATCATTTAATTTTAAACACAATCATATGGGCCAGGCTTTGCAGATGCCTTTTTTGCTATGTAGGGAGTTGACAATGGTAATTATCTGATTTGCTCCAACAAAGTTAACCTCAGCTGAGGATTTCCAGCCCATTAACAATCACCTACAGGTTGCAGCGCAAATGGATCTCCCACTGTCAAATCGGATTAGCGCTTTCCTTGGCCTTTTTGAATCATTCCCTGACAAAAAATCAATTGGTAGAACCGCATTACAGCTGTCTGTCATCCATTTGAATCAGCTTCATCATGACCGTTTGTCAAAACTAGTGCCAAATACCTTAGAAAATTTGACAAGATAATGGTAATGGCTGTTCAACATTCAGTGTATGGAAGATTTGTGCTGCAATCTCCATCATAAAACATCAACACTACTGAATACTTATTGTGAATTATTATATGTAAAAAGCAGGACTCAGTTTTTGCTCTCTGGAATCTAAAAATGTGTGTGAACTTCAGCTAAACAATGAGGGGGAACACTTAGATCCAATTTATAGGAGCCAGAGGCAAAACATACACAATGAATGTGCAGGTTTATGAGAATGAACATGTTTCCTTTTTAAATCTAAAATCGATTTAAAAAATTTTAAAAAAACACTAATCTATTAAAGCAATTCCCAGGCAGTGTCAAACATCCAATGAACTTTTACACTTTATATGGCATATTGTTAATGATTGGTAAATATTTTTGACTGATTAAATCATTTTCATTAAATTGATCTGTGTTAAACAGTTTACCCTTTCCTTTGAAATCACGTCTTCTGGTTGAAAAGCTAAGAAATCAGTATTTTTTAAAAATTTTAAATAAGAATTCTTGTTCCGTGACTAAAAAGTGTGGGGATTTAAGGAAGAAGGTGAAAATCAATGCTAAGTTTTTCAGAATTGTAGCCTTATGCAAGAATGTACAACTCACTGTCCCCTATTCACAGTAAGGCCCAGTCCACTAACATCGATTACTTAGTTTTCCCTCCCTTACAGTCTACTGGCAGAGAAGCAAGCAGGTTCAAATATACACTCTGTGTTAGGGATAGTATAAAATTTCCAGAATATTAACCAACATGTTTTTGGTGGTGTTGTTTTTCCCCCTAAAATGGCTTTTATCCCACATCCCTTCCTCCTTGTCCAGGCTGCTTTTGTCTCAGGGAAAGCATGACATAGCAAGAGAAAGAAACATGCCTGCCCTTGCTTTAAAATGTACAAAGTCCCTCTTCTGGAATAAATCAAAGGGGATCCTGTGTAGGAAAATACATACAAGTGGGAAAATATGTGAGAATGTGAGGGAGAGATTTTGAATTCGAAAGATGTGATCAACATTTCCAGGATAGGAGCAGAAGAAATTTAGAGGAGAAATAAAAGCTGAGTAGATGCTGTGGGTCCCTGAGTAAGGACACTTGCCCACCTGATCTTTTAATGTGAGCTTGGGAAGAGGGGAGGCAGAAAGGGCTTAAGGTGTCTGACAGAAACTACCTGTCATAAGGCTGGGCACGGTGGCTCACACCTGTAATATCAGCACTTTGAGAGGCTGAGGCAAGCTGATCACCTGAGGTCAGGAGCCTATCCAACAGGGTGAAGCCCCATTTCTACTAAAACTACAAAAAAATTAGCCAGGCATGGTGGCGCGTGCCTGTAATCCCAGCTACTAGAGAGGCTGAGGCAGGAGAGTCGCTTGAACCTGGGAGGTGGAGGTTCCATTGAGCTGAGATTGTGCCACTGCATTCCAGCCTGGATGACAGAGTGAGACTCCGTCTCAACAACAACAAAAAAGAAAAATAAAGAAAAGAAAAGAAACAAAACTACCTGTCGTAGACTGTATGGCAACTAAACGCCATAAATGCCACCATTTCCTGGTGCCTTCTCACTGTGTCCTCACATGGTGAAAGGGACAAGGCATCTCTCCGGTGCCTCTTTTATAAGGACATGAATCCCATCTAGGAGGGTTTTGTCTTCATTCTCTAGTGAAAGAAATTTTTTCTTCATTCTCTACTGGAAACCTCCCAGAGACCCCTCTCCTAATATCATCACATTGGTGATTAGGTTTCAACAAATGAATTTGGGGGAGATAAAAACACTCAGACCATAGCAGTATTTTTCTCGATTTTCCCTTTTTCCTGGGTAGAATTTCCAGGAAGCAATGAAACCCCAGAGGGCAAATGCCTGTGGGATGTATCAAGGCAGACAGAGTGAGTAGCGTCAAATAATTCCCGGTGCCTCAGCAGGAGCTGCAAAATCAACGGGTTTCCCCTGTCCCTGAGTGTAGCATGAAATCGGAAAGGACATCAGATAACGTCACAGAGGGTCCTGAAGTCCAGGGTAGGGCAAGGGAGTAGTAGAACGATCTCAAACTGTCAAGAAGTCCAGGCTGGGCGTGGTGGTTCACGCCTGTAATCCCAGCACTTTGGGAGGCCGAGGCAGGCAGATCACGAGGTCAGGAGATCGAGACCATCCTGGCTAACATGGTGAAACCCTGTCTCTGCTAAAAATACAAAAAATTAGCCAGGCACGGTGGCGGGCGCCTGTAGTCCCAGCTACTCGGGAGGCTGAGGCAGGAGAATGGGGTGAAGCCAGGAGGCAGAGTTTGCAGCGAGCCGAGATAGCGCCACTGCACTCCAGCCTGGGTGACAGAGCAAGACTCTGTCTCAAAAAAAAAAAAAAATAAGTCCAGAAACACCTTACAGATAGAAAAGCAAAAGAACACAGTAGTAATCTTAACAGACCAAAATTTGTAATCAGTTCATAATTCAAAGGACAGGTGATGACAGAGGACAGGAAATGCCATCTGCACCCCTTGTCTGACCTCGTCACCCTTCCTTGACAATCACCAACCTATAGTTTCTTTCACAAGAATTTTCACAATGATTTCACAATCTTTCCTTTCCTTTTTTTTTAAATAAGAGTAGACCTATGGGTAAAGAATGGGCTCTCTCTTCTCTCATTCATTCTCCGATATAAAGGAACAACATCAGATCCAACTGATCTCATTCATAAAAAATGTTCTAAGCTTTCATGCAAATAACTACCATCCCGTCCTTTATTTATCAACTTCTTCCTGACCTGCAGGTACTGGACAGTTACTCAAAAAGGGAAAATATAGGAAAGAGAAGAGTTCAGACTGGGCAATGCTTTTTAGGCATGCTTTACCTCCATAACAAAGATTATAACAAAAGTGAAGAAGGAGAACATAGATTTTGTTTTGAAAATTTTCAATAGTTTATGCAAATTTCCAAAGGAAAAAAATTTAATGTAACCATCTTACTCAGGAAAGGTCATTCTGCCTAATAGGGGAAAAAAAATGTATATGTGACTTGAGCTGTCTGTTAAACAGAAACATAAAGTTGTCTGTTAAATATAAACAGGGGGGAAATGTACATGTTACTGTTAAACATAATTTTTTGTTTATTTGTGATAGAAGTAATAATAATTTATTAAGCATTATTAAAATCTAAGAAGAAATGAGTTTGTTCTGGGTTATGAAAAACAGAACTCAGAAAGATTCTACATGTCATACCAGCAGGCAACAGAGCATGAACAAATGCAACTGTCCAACAACTCACAAGCTCTACTTCCTGTATTTTTTTTTCTGTTTTCCAGGTGCCCCCTTCATAGAATTTCTCATTCATTGATGTGGTCCAATACCATATCATCCCTGTGTCTCTGAAGCAAATTCATCAAGTAATCCATTATGCTCAAAGTGGGCATAAAATATTTTTATTTATCCACAGAAAGTCTGCATCATTCTACAGATTTCTTTGTTTACTTCCTCAGACACCCCACTCCTACCCATTTTTGGAAAAGTGTACATAACATGGAATCAATTTTCACATTCTATCCTTTCTTCTAGGTAACGACAGGGCCAGTTTACAAAAAAGTGTGTTCATTTCCTCCTTTCAGAGTCTCCACATTGAGCCCAGGTGCAGAACATGTGCCCTCATCATGCCAATATCCTTCTGCTGTAAGGTGTGGAGTGGAGTGAAGCCATGTGCTAAGATCAGCCCAGGGTGGGTGTTCATTCTCTCAGGCTCCCTTTGTCCACTGCTCTCTCAAACTCTCTTTAAAGCATGGCAAGTAAAAATGGTGAATGTTCCTTTCTGACCAATTTTTTAAAAAAAAATCTCGAATACTTTTTATTTACTCAATTGAAGTTTTAAATACCTAAATTTAGAAACTTCTATATTTATTTCTAAATTAGTGTTCTATTTTTTAATATGGTAGCAGGAATTAACAGGATACATGGTAGGTCTTAAAGATGAGAGATTTTCTATCTTAAATGTAGGAATAAATAAACATTTATTGTATAACAGATTTTCAATGAATATTTTGATAAAGTATAATCAGAAATATAAATTCAGTTGCCCTAGAACCATCTGGGTAGCTGAAGATTGACTCTAAAAAGTAACAAATAATAATAATTAACATTTATTAAGCATTCTTCCTAAAGGTAAAAATGTATTATCTCATTTAATCTTCATAATAAACATATAGTTAGGTACTATTATTTCCTCATTTTGCTGATAAGGAGACTGAGAAACAAAGAAGTTAGGTAACCTTCTCTTCAGTTAGGAAGAGAGAGAGCCTAGACTCAAATCCTTATCATCTTGTTCCACAGACTATGTTTAACTAGAGTGCCTCTAATATTAGAACAAGTCAAGGCCTTCAGCTGATGCATCAATAAGACCAATAAGATAAAGAGGCAGAAAATGGACATACAGGTGATAGATAGATAGACAGATAGATAGATAGATAGATGGATAGACAGATAGATAGATGATAGATACAAACATACATACATAGATGACAGATAGATGATAGATACAAACATACATATATAGATGATAGATAGATACTTAGAGAATGGACGGATGGAGAGAGAAAATGATGATGATGATGATGATGATGATGAGAAATTGATGTGGATGGATGGACAGATGGGTGGACAGACAAATGAACAGAGAGATGGATAAAAAATAAAAGATAAAAGATTGATCACATCCCTGTTTCCAAGGCTGTAATTCAAGCTGGCCCACAGTTCAAGTTTCACATCACTCTTGGAATTTGTATTTTTTGCATTCAAAACTATCTTCAATTTATTGTGCTAGGAGCCACTAATACAGAGATGTCCAAGAGGCTGATTCTGTCCTTAAGAGTTCACAGTCAACAAGGGAGGACAGAGAAGAAAATAAATTGCTATAAACTGCACAGCAAACATAACAGAAGTAAGCCAAAACCAAAAAGGGAAAAGTAGGGGCAGAAAAGAGAAGGAGAAAAAATTCAAGCGTCTGTATGTTGTTCTTACAAAATATCATTCAAAACTGCACTCAAATCTGTACATGTGAAATGTCTAGGCTGATTGAATAGGGAGTTTCCATTTTCAGTCTTTTGGTCAGGCTGGGAACAGTAGACCTGGGGTTGTAAGGTATACAAATAGTACAGGAGCCCGGGAAGCCAGTTTCTGTGCAGCGCATTGCTCAGAAGCAAGGATTTGGGCCAGACTAATCTAATTTAACTCTTAATTAACTGTCATCTGGCACTTAAGAAATCTGTGGGCTAGGGAAAATTAATGATAGTTCAGTAAATATATACTGATGCTGACCTAAATCTTATTCCCCACTTGAATCATGTTCAGCTCCTTTTAAAAACTGAACATCATTTTCCATCAAACATCTATTGAATTTTAATTATAACTCATATTCATGAGTGTTTTCTACGTGTCATGCATTATTTTAGGTACTTCACAAGCATTTTCTCACTTAAAACTAACAAACCTCTGTTGAATTTCTACTACTCCCTTGAGGAAATTGAGCCACTGAAAGGTAAAGTAGAATGCCCAAGATCCCAGAGCTAATAGATGGTGAAGTTGAAATTCAACCCCAGGTGGTCAGATTGAAGAGTCTATACTTGAAACCATCTTACTGTAGTGCCGTAGCACCAACAGCATCTTTGTTAATGCATGTTACTCTATTTTAGATCACATATTTACCCCAGAAGTTACACTGAAAGCATGGGCCACTTCTAGGCTTGGCTAGTTGTAAATAAATACTTTTCAAAGGAAATGATCTAAGATTGTTCCTGTTCATATCACTGAACCAATTCTGGTTTAAGGGATAGCTCAGCAGACACAAGCTCAATGAGTAGTAAGAAAACAATCCCTACGCAAAAGTTGCTGTCTAATTTAATCGAATTTTTTTTATTTCTGTGTATCTCTGTTTAATCTTACTTGGCTTTTAATACTCCATCAGGAGGAATGATATTCAAATGCTTTCAAATAAATTTTTGCAATATGCACATGTAGATAAGAAGAATATTTCACTAATATCTAATTTCCTTATTTGTTACTATCACCCACTACTTCCTTTCAAAAAAACAAAGTTTTCTATGTCAAAGGAGGTGTTTTATTTTTACCATGCTTAGGATATTAGCACAATTGCATCTGTTTTACACAGATATTGTCATATATAATCAGTATTTGTACTAATAATGTAGTCAAAATTATATTATTTTATGTTAAAACAGTTTATCATAATAATTGTTAATATTTTCCTTTGAATTGTACTTTCTGCTTGTTTGGAGGCTTTGTGCTACACTCTCTTTATGTGCATAACAAGAGAATAAATACATTATTATATGCATATAACAGAATACCACTCAATGATAAAAAAAGAAATGAATTATTAATTCACACAAGGACATAGATATATTTCAGCAACATTTAATGAAATACCTTCAAAAGGCATTTGCTGGAAGAAAACATACACACACACGCATACACACACACCTATATATTCATACCACATGATTACATTCATATGACCTACAAGAATAATCAATTTATGATAATGGAAGTCAGAAAATGGTACTTCTGTAGATAGAGAAAATTGACTCAAAGAGCAATTTTTTATCATTTTGTGATAAAAATATATTTATTGGAGTGGTAGTTATGTGGATGTATATCATTGTCAAAGGTAATCCAATTGAACCTTTAAGATTCATGCTTTTTTATTATTTGTGCTTTTTTCTCAATAAAAATAAATAAATAAAAGGTATGTCTGCAAGAACATGTACACAGTTCTATGAATCCTTTCATGCATACTGGTAATATAGATATACCCGTCTATTTATATCAGTGTTTCTTAACCTTGGCACTACTGACGTTTTGGACCAGATGTTTTTCTCACAGAGTGGGTGGAGAGGGCTGTCCTTTGCATCGCAACATGTTTAGCAGTATCCCTGGTCGCTACCCACTAGATGCCAGTAACATCCCCAGGTTATGACAACCAAATTTTCTTCAGACATTGCCAAGTATTTCCTGGGATGGGGTTGGGGGGAATTGACCTAGCTAAGAACCACTGATCTATCTGTATATGTACACAACAAGTCCTACCTAATGGAATCTTTACCAGAATGTGCGTAGTGATTACCTTTGGGCAATGGGAATATAGACTACTTACATTCTTTTTGTAAACATGTGTTCGTGTGTATGTGTTTATACACACATACATACAACATATATCATTTTATCCAAATATAGCATATATAATTTTAAAATCTAAATATCTTAAAAATTAGCAGAATCTTGTGAAAGGAAATTAAATCTTGGGACCCAAACTCATTAAGCCAAAGGAAAAATTTAAGCTGGTAACTGAGTCACGCAAACCTGCCTCCCTCTTTGGGTTCCTAAATAAGATGGCTACAAGATGAAAAGGTACATGCCTACTCCATATTTTGCTCACAAGGAAATTCCTAGTTAGCTCCAAGATCTTTACCCTAAGGTGTTTCTGTTAAGATTTCACCATGGCAATGTGAATTGATAGCTTAGCTTTACAGGTGCAGTCACCACCCTGCCCACCAGACACAACTGCACATCTGGTTATTTCCCTGCCCTATTTTGTCTATGTTATCTTACATAAAAATGCAGATTCTCTGCATTTTTCCTATGCCCTATTTGTCTATGTCATCTTAAGTAAAAATGCAAATTCACGAGCCAGACAAAGGCATGAATGACCATTTTTTGCTACTCCCCCTTTCATGAAAAGTGTGTACTTCTCAATATTCTCCCCTTTCTCCTTTAAATTTGGAGCCCTTAAAATTATCTTTAGAGAAAGGCATAGATCTGCCTCCCAGTCAGGCTCACGTCCTTAACTTTGGCAAATAAACTTCCTAAAATGATTGATACTTGTCATTTTTCTCGATTGACAATCTCTTATGGGAAAATTCAAACACAGTCCATTTCTCCACGTTGCTTATTTGCCACTTTTGTTTATTTTCTCAAGACGGAGTTTTGGTTGCCCATGCTGGAGTGCAGTGGCACAATCTCAGCACACTGCAACCTCCACCTCTCAGGTTCAAGAGATTCTCCTGCCTCAGCCTCCCAAGTAGCTGGGAATACAGGTGCATGTGACCACACCCAGGTAATTTTGTATCTTTAGTAGAGACAGGGTTTCACCATGTTGGCCAGGCTGGTCTCGAACTCCTGACCTCAGGTGATCCGCCCACCTCTGCCTCCCAAAGTGCTGGGATTACAGGTGTGAGCCACCTTGCCTGGCCACTTATTTGCCACTCTAGTGTCTCCACCTGACTTCTGTCCATATCTCCATGGACATGGAAGATCATGAGTGGCAGGATGACTGGAGATGAGATTCCGTAAGACTCACAGCAGCTGGAGGTGGCAAAAACCACAGAATAAAAGCAAGGACACAGCAGTTCTGATGCAGCTCTGGAGCCAGGCTCTGGTATTCCCCAAAGTAATGGGGCTCAGAAATGGTTTATAAAGTTGGAATTTGGAGCCATGGTCTGAAAAATGCAAGCAAGTAAAGAACAAATGGGGCAGAAAAAGGATAGATGATGGTGAATCTTCAAAGGTCAGCCTTTGAAGTTTGCTATCTTAAGAGGCAGCTGACCACTTAGAAAATGAGTTATTTCTACTCAATAGAAAAGAAATATTGTGGAAAAAATATGCATCTGAAATGAGCATGAGGCCTTCTACATTCATTCAGCACAATTTTGGACCTTTGATTTTGCTCAGGGCTCTCTGTAATACCAATCTGTCTCACTGCCTGGCCAGTTTCAGATCCTTTTCTGTTCATCTTGTTCTAAGCTCATCCCTAAGACATCACAAGAGATATTGATTTCTTGACTTCTGGACACATAGTGTTCCTTACAACATGCCTGTCCACATCCTCTGAAATTTTCTCCTCTGGTCCTTTTGAGCAACCATCCACTGACCCAATTTAATCCCCATGACCCTCCTATATCAAATTGCATAAGGGTGTAGAACAGGACGGTCACAATGTACCATGGAGATTTTAAATCCTCTGTAAAATATAGAAAACAGTAATCAAATAAACCCCAAATAAAGCAGATCAACAGTTTTTTAGGTAAAGAAACCTAAACACTAACCTGTCTACAAAAGGACAAGAGTAAAGTTATCGGAGGCATTTGAACCAAAGTGACTCCATTTTGAGTGAGGGCTAGGAAAATGAGGCTGAGACCTGCTGGGCTGTATTCCCAGAAAAGTAGGCATTCCTAGCCTCTAGATGTTTACTGCTAAAGGAAAAACTAGTAATATTTATTAAACAGACCCATCTTGGGAGTGTCCAGATATCTCGATACCTGGAGAACAAAGGCATTCCTAATTTTTCTTTAAAGATAATATCAATTCTTTAAAAATATAGTATTTAAGAAAATTAATCCTTTATCACAAACCCTTATAGCAAAATGCACCTCCCCATATATACAAGCATTGTTACATACAGTGAATGCATTCCTCCTCTTACTTTTAGGCACGCCCTACTCTGTCTATGGAGTAGCTGTCCTTTCATCACTTTACTTTCTTAATAAACTTGCTTTTGCTTTGTACTGCAGACTTGCCCTGAATTTTCTTGTGTGAAATCCAAGAACCCTCTCTTGGGGCCTGGATCCAGACCCCGTTCATGTAATAAAGTGATATGGTTTGGCTCTGTGTCCCCAACCAAATATCACCTTGTAGCTCCCATAGTTCCCACATATTATGGTAGGGACCCAGTGGGAGATGACTGAATTATGAGGGCGGGTCTTTCCCACGCTGTTCTCATGGTAGTAAATGGATCTTATGAGATCTGATGGTTTTAAGAAACAGGAATTGCCCTACAAAAGCTCTCTCTTTTTGCCTGCTGCCATCCACGTAAGATGTGACTTGCTCCTCCTTGCCTTCTGCCATGATTGTGAGGCCTCCCCAGTCATGTGGAACCGTAAGTCCAATTAAACCTCTTTCTTTTGTAAATTGCCCAGGCTCTGGTATGTTTTTATCAGCAGCATGAAAACAAACTAATACATAAAGATTGTTGATTTTAGGCAACTTGCTTTTGCTTAGTACAAGTTACTAGATAGTGAGCAGTAAGTTGGAATAACATACGTTCTGATGACGGTACCCTGTCATCTTCATCTTGGGACCTCATAATAGTTACTGCTATCATTTGAAGTAATACAAACACAATAAAGAATTATTTATTTTAATTATCTATAAGGCAGATTTACATAAATGGTACTGGAAATTTAACCTTTCATTTCTTATCTTAACCTATCTAAATAATGAGATCACAAAATGAATCTCTAATTCTCCCCTCAATTCCATTGATCAGTATCAATAATTTTTAATTAGGCAATTTCTCATTTGCAGATCTTGCAAGTATTTATTTAATCAAGTCAGATGGTTTTATCTAGCAGATCTAATTTATAAAAGCATCATTTTTAACAATAAGTAGGATTTTGGTAATAGTTTACTGTAGTGATCCACATATTATCTGAAAAAGCTAATCCAAAGACAAAAAAACTAACGTTACTCTATTATATTTTCTGTTTTTGATAAACACAAACTCTTAAGAACTGATTCAAAAATAATGTAGCTAAATTTTTTAAATAATTGTATTCATTAGGGCATTCATAAACACTCTAATTTCAAAAATCATCATTTTGATTTTCTCTACCACCAAAATGAAAATGTATTGAATGCTTTATCATCAAAATTACATGTAAAAAAATATCAAGGGTTTAGGGTAAATTTAGAATATATTTCTATACTAAGGCATTATTTGGGATTTTTTAAAAAATAGGTATTTTACAACTCACAAGAAACTTAGAACTGGAAATATGTATGGAAATCTTTTTTCCTCAAAAATGAGAAATGGGTTATAAAGAAAATGAATATAAATGCTAATTCAAATATGAAGCTTTTGCTTTTGAAAATCTCCTTTAATATTCTGTATTTAGGAAAGACGATTTAATATTTCTTGAAATATGTCCTTTAAATAAACTAGTTTATAATGTTCTCACTCTTCATCATATCAAAGCAAAGTAAATCTCAGTGCCCTCTAAGGTAATTATTTGCTTGATTAAATCCCAACTATGTGGAATAATTTCAATTTGGACAACATACATTGTCTTTCTGTGATAATATGTAATAGTCTAAAACACAAATGCCATAGTTTATCCTGGCCAAATATTTAACTCCAAAGTTTTATGCATTTTTGAATTCTAAAATCTCCTTATATAACTAATTTTACATTCATTTTATTGAATTCCAAAAATAAATCTAGTTATTGCCAAAATAGTGATTTCCAAATACAATTTATAACCAAGAAAATATGATCATGGAAAACTGAAAAGGATCAAATCATTCAATCTTCTAAACAGCTATGAGCTTTTAAGAAAAAAAGTATTATATTTAAAAACAAAAAGATAATCACATTTGAATTGGTTTCTGTATATTTCTGATACAATTTAATATTTATAGCTTTTAAACTATAACAGCTCAAATATATTTATATAACACCATATTATGTGAAAGTAAATATTTCATAATAAAGTCTTTAAATTGCCACCAGGGAATCATTTCAAAAAATGATATGCTTAGGATTGACTTGGCGATGCGGGCTCTTTTTTGGTTCCATATGAACTTTAAAGTAGTTTTTTCCAATTCTGTGAAGAAAGTCATTAGTAGCTTGATGGGGATGGCATTGAATCTATAAATTACCTTGGGCAGTATGGCCATTTTCATGATATTGATTCTTCCTACCCAAGAGCATGGAATGTTCTTCCATTTGTTTGTATCCTCTTTTATTTCATTGAGCAGTGGTTTGCAGTTCTCCTTGAAGAGGTCCTTCACATCCCTTGTAAGTTGGATTCCTAAGTATTTTATTCTCTTTGAAGCAATTGTGAATGGGAGTTCACTCATGATTTGGCTCTCTGTCTGTCTGTTATTGGTGTATAAGAATGCTTGTGATTTTTGTACATTGATTTTGTATCCTGAGACTTTGCTGAAGTTGCTTATCAGCTTAAGGAGATTTTGGGCTGAGACAATGGGGTTTTCTAGATATACAATCATGTCATCTGCAAACAGGGACAATTCGACTTCCTCTTTTCCTAATTGAATACCTTTATTTCCTTCTCCTGCCTAATTGCTCTGGCCAGAACTTCCAACACTATGTTGAATAGGAGTGGTGAGAGAGGGCATCCCTGTCTTGTGCCAGTTTTCAAAGGGAATGCTTCCAGTTTTTGCCCATTCGGTATGATACTGGCTGTGGGTTTGTCATAGATAGCTCTTATTATTTTGAGATACGTCCCATCAATACCTAATTTATTGAGAGTTTTTAGCATGAAGGGTTGTTGAATTTTGTCAAAGGCCTTTTCTGCATCTATTGAGATAATCATGTGGTTTTTGTCTTTGGTTCTGTTTATATGCTGGATTACATTTATTGATTTGCATATATTGAACCAGCCTTGCATCCCAGGGATGAAGCCCACTTGATCATGGTGGATAAGCTTTTTGATGTGCTGCTGGATTCGGTTTGCCAGTATATTTTATTGAGGATTTTTGCATCAATATTCATCAAGGATATTGGTCTAAAATTCTCTTTTTTGGTTATGTCTCTGCCCGGCTTTGCAAAGCTGGAGCCATCATGCTACCCGACTTCAAACTATACTACAAGGCTACAGTAACCAAAACAGCATGGTACTGGTACCAAAACAGAGATATAGATCAATGGAACAGAACAGAGCCCTCAGAAATAATGCTGCATATCTACAACTATCTGATCTTTGACAAACCTGAGAAAAACAAGCAATGGGGAAAGGATTCCCTATTTAATAAATGGTTCCGGGAAAACTGGCTAGCCATATGTAGAAAGCTGAAACTGGATCCCTTCCTTACACCTTATATAAAAATTAATTCAAGATGGATTAAAGACTTAAACGTTAGACCTAAAACCATAAAAACCCTAGAAGAAAACCTAGGCATTACCATTCAGGACATAGGCATGGGCAAGGACTTCATGTCTAAAACACCAAAAGCAATGGCAACAAAAGCCAACATTGACAAATGGGATCTAATTAAACTAAACAGCTTCTGCACAGCAAAAGAAACTACCATCAGAGTGAACAGGCAACCTACAAAATGGGAGAAAATTTTCACAACCTACTCATCTGACAAAGGGCTAATATCCAGAATCTACAATGAACTCAAATTTACAAGAAGAAAACAAACAACCCCATCAAAAAATGGGCAAAGGATATGAACAGACACTTCTCAAAAGAAGACATTTATGCAGCCAAAAGACACATGAAAAAATGCTCATCATCACTGGCCATCAGAGAAATGCAATCAAAACCACAATGAGATACCATCTCACACCAGTTAGAATGGCAATCATTAAAAAGTCAGGAAACAACAGGTTCTGGAGAGGATGTGGAGAAATAGGAACACTTTTACACTGTTGGTGGGACTGTAAACTAGTTCAACCACTGTGGAAGTCAGTGTGGCAATTCCTCAGGGATCTAGAACTAGAAATACCATTTGACCCAGCCATCCCATTACTGGGTATATACCCAAAGGACTATAAATCATGCTGCTATAAAGACACATGCACACGTATGTTTATTGCGGCACTATTCACAATAGCAAAGACTTGGAACCAACCCAAATGTCCAACAATGATAGACTGGATTAAGAAAATGTGGCACATATACACCATGGAATACTATGCAGCCAAAAAAAATGATGAGTTCATGTCCTTTGTAGGGACATGGATGAAATTGGAAATCATCATTCTCAGTAAACTATCGCAAGGACAAAAAACCAAACACTGCATGTTCTCACTCATAGGTGGGAATTGAACAATGAGAACACATGGACACAGGAAGGGGAACATCACACTCTGGGGACTGTTGTGGGATGGGGGAAGGGGGGAGGGATAGCATTAGGAGATATACCTAATGCTAAATGATGAGTTAATGGGTGGAGCACAGCAGCATGGCACATGTATACATATGTAACTAACCTGCACATTGTGCACATGTACCCTAAAACTTAAAGTATAATAATAATAATAATAATAATAATAAAAGATATGCTGATTTCTAAACCAGTATTTTATCTGTAAATTGTTTTCAAAGTTGTTTACTATATTCTGGTTTTTAAAAATAGGTCACAGTATACTTAATAATGCTATTGTCAAACAACATATTGCTTGTCTTTAAAACATAAGCATAGTTTTTAAATTGTATTCCCATTTAACAAAATAAACTGAACACCAGGTAGCCCTTATATCTGTAAAAATTAGAATTTTTTTTTAGGTTTACAAAAAAAGAAAAAAAAAACACCTGATCCTTTCAGAATATCTGAGATTCACTGCAAAATAATCCAGTCAGGGAGGGGAATAATAGATGAAATAAGAGTGGCCATGAATGGCTCATTAACGTCAGGTGCTGAATACATGGTCAGGGGAAAGAGAAACAGGACTATACTATATTTAGTACCGTTTTGTATATGGTTGGCAGAAAAAGTTTTAAAACTGCATATAACTTATATGCAATCTATGTTCATAAAACAATAGCACAATAAAAATAAGGTATTCAGGCAATAAATAGCATGATGAATAGAATAGTACGTCACATCTCAATACTAACATTGAATGTAAATGGCCTAAATGCTCCAATTAAAAGACACAGAATAACAGAATGGATAAGAACTCACCAACCAAGTATTTGCTGTCTTCAAGAGTCTAAATTGACACATAAGGACTCACATAAACTTAAGGTAAAGGTGGGGGAAAAGATATTACATGCAAATGGATACCAAAATCAAGCAGGAGTAGCTATCCTTATATCAGACAAAACAAACATTAAAGTAACAGCAGTTAAAAATGACAAAGAGGGACATTATATAATGACAAAAGGTCTTCTCCAACAGGAAAACATCACAATCCTAAATACTTATGCACCTAACACTGGAGCTCCCAAATTTTAAAATAATTACAACTAGACCTAAGAAATGATATAGGTAGCAACACAATAATAGTAGGGGACTTCAAACTCCACTGTCAGCACTAGACGGGCCATCAAGACAGAAAGTCAACAAAAAAAAAGTGGACTTAAACTAGAGCCTAGAACAAATGTACTTAACAGATATTTATAGGACATTCTACCAAACAACTGCAGAATATACATTATATTCATCAGCAAATGGAACATTCTCCAAGACAGAACATATGATAGGCCACAAAACAAGTCTCAACAAATTTAAGAAAATCAAAATTATAGCAAGTTCTCTCTCAGACCACAGTGGAGCAAAATAGGAAATTAACTCCATAAGAAACCCTCAAAACCATGAAAATATGTAGAAATTAAACAACCTGCTCCTGAACGATCATTGGGTCAACAATGAAATCATGTTGGAAATTTAAAAATTCTTTGAACTGAATAATAAATAATAGTGACACAACTTATCAAAACCTTTGGGATACAGCAAAAGCAATGCTAAGAGGAAAGTTCATAGCATTAAATGCCTATATCAAAAAGTCTGAAAGAGCACAAATAGCCAATCTAAAGTCATGCCTCAAGGAACTAGAGAAACAGAAACAAACCAAACCCAAACTCAGCAGAAGAAAATAAATATCAAAATCAGATCAGAACTCAATGAAATTGAAACAAAAAAACACAAAAGATAAATGAAACATAAAAATGTTTCTTTGAAAAGATAAATAAAATTGATACATCATTAGTGAGATTAACCAAGAAAAGAAGAGAGAAGATCCACACAAGCTCACTTAGAAATGAAATGGGAGATATTACAACCAACAACACAGAAATACAAAAGATCATTCAAGGCTACTGTGAACACCTTTGCATGCATAAACTAGAAAACCTAGAGGAGATGGAAAAATTCCTGGAAATATACAACCCTCCTAGGTTAAACCAGGAAGAAACAGAAACTTTGAACAGACCAATAACAAGCAGTGTGATTAAAATGACAATTAAAAAGATACCAACAACAAAAAAAAATTCAGCACCAGTGGGATTCACAGCTGAATTCTACCAGACATTCAAAGAAGAATTGGTACCAATCTTATTGACACTATTCCACAAGACAGAGAAAGAGGGAATCCTCCCTAAATTATTTTATGAAGCCAGTATCACCCTAATACCAAAACCAGGGAAGGACATAACAAAAAAAGAAAACTACAGGCTTATATCCTTGATGAACATAGATGGCCAAAATCCTCAACAAAATACTAGCTAACAGAATCCAACAGCATATTAAAAAAGATAATCCACCATGATGAAGTGGGTTTCATACCAGGGATGCAGGGATGGTTTTAAATATGCGAGTCAATAAATGTGATACACCACATAAATAGAATCAAAAACAAAAATCACATGATTATCTCAATAGACACAGAAAAAGCATTTTACAAAATCCAGCATCCCTTTATGATTAAGACCCTCAGCAAAACTGGCACAGAGGGGACATACTTTAAGGTAATAAAAGCCATCTATGACAAATCAACAGCCAACATTATACTGAACTGGGAAAAGTTGAAAGCATTGCTCCTGAGAACTGGAACAAGACAAGGATGCCCACTTTCATCGTTTCTATTCAATATACTACTGGAAGTCCTAGCCAAAGCAATCAGACAAGAGAAAGAAACCAAGGGCATTCAAATTGGTAATGAGAAAGTCAAACTGTCGCTGTTTGCTGATGATATGATTGTATATGTAGAAAACCCTAGACTCCTTCAAAAAACGTCTAGAACTGGTAAATTGAATTCGGCAAAATTTCAGGATGCAAAATTAATGTACATAAATAAGTAGCTCTGCTATACACCAACAGCAACCAAGCTGAGAATCAAATCAAGAACTCAACCCCTTTTACGGTAGCTGCAAAAAAAGAAAAAAAAAAAAAACCTTAGGAAAACTACAAAACACTGCTGAAAGAAATCATGATAACACAAATGAATGCAAATACATCCCATGCTCGTGAATGGCTAGAATCAATATTGTGAAAATAACCATACTGCCAAAAGCAATCTACAAATTAAATGCAATTCCCATCAATATATCACCATCATTTTTCACAGAACAAGAAAAAAAGAACCTTAAAATTCATATGCAACCAAAAAAAAGCCCACTTAGCCAAACCAAGACTAAGCAAAAGAACAAATCTGGAGGCAATACATTACCCCACTTCAAACTATACTATAAGGCCATAGTTACCAAAACAGCATGATTCTGGTATAAAAATAGGTATATGGACCAATGGAACAGAATAGAGAAGCCAGAAAGAAAGCCAATTACTTACAGTCAACTGATCTTTGAAAAAGAAAAAAAAAAAAAAAACATGAAGTGGAGAAAGGACACCGAATTCAACAAATGGTGCTGGGATAATTGACAAGCCACAAGCAGAAGTATGAAACTGGATCCTCATCTCTCACCCTGTACAAAAAATTACTCAAGATGGATCAAGGCCTTAAATCTAAGACCCAAAAACATAAAAATCCTAGACAATAACATTAGAAAAACCCTTCTGGATATTGGCTTAGGCAAAAACTTCATGACCAAGAACCCAAAAGCAAATGCAACAAAAACAAAGATAAATAGATGGGACTTAATTAAACTAAAATGTTTCTGCACAGCAAAAGAAATAATCAGCAGGGTAAACAGACAACCCTCTGAGCAGGAGGAAATCTTCACAATCTATACATCTGACAAAAGACTAATATCCAGAATCTACAAGGAACTCAAACAAATTAGCAAGAAAAAACAAACAATCCCATCAAAAAGTGGGCTAAGGACATGAACAGACAATTCTTAAAAGAAGATACACAAATGGACAACAAACATACAAAAAAAATGCTCAATATCACTAATTATCAGGAAAATGCAAATCAAAACCACAATGCCATACCACCTCCTTCCAGCAAAAATGGCCATAATCAATAAATCAAAAAATAATAGATGTTGGCATGGACATGGTGAAAAGGAAACACTTCTACACTGTTGGCGGGAATGTAAACTAGTAAAACCACTATAAAAAATAGTGTGGAGATTCCTTAAAGAGCTAAAATTGGATCTACCATTTGATCCAGAAGTCCCACTTCTGAGTATCTACCCAGAGAAAAAGAAGTCATTATACGAAAAAGATACTTGCACATACATGTTTATAGCAGCATAATTTGTAATTGCAAAAATATGGAACCAGCCCAAATGCTCATCAATCAATGAGTGGATAAAGAAAATGTGGTATATATACATACCATGGAATCCTACTCAGCCATAAAAAGGAATTTAAAGAAATGGCATTTGCAGCAACAGTTGGAATTGGAGACCATTATTCTAAGTGAAGGAACTCAGGAATGGAAAACCAAACATCGTATGTTCTTACTCGTAAGTGGGAGATAAGCTATGAGGATGCAACAGGATTAGAATGATATGATGGACTCTGGGGACTTGGGGGAATGGGTGGAATGAGGGTGAGGAATAAAAGACTACACACTGGGTATAGTGTACACTGCTTGAGTGATGGGTGCGCCAAAATCTCAGCAACCACCACTATAGGATTTATTCATGTAACCTAACACCACCTGTTCCTCAAAAACCTATTGGCATAAAAATTAAATTAAAAAGAAACTTTAAAAAGTTTTATTGAGGCATAATTGACAATAAACTATAGATACTTAAAATGTAAAATTTGAGAAGACTGGGCATATGCAAACACCCATGAAACCATCATCGCAAACATGAGTATATCCTTTATCCCCTCAAATTTTCTCTTGCTTCTCTATAATCGTTTCCTCTTCCCATTACTTGCTCCCTTCCTTGAGCAAACACTGATCCCTACATGGTGTAATATTTTGACCCACGATACCAATATCATGTATTTAGACCCAAAACATGGAAGTATCACAAAAATTGGATTTTTTTTCTTTAAACAAAATTTACAGTTGTTTTGCTGAATGTAAATTCCCTCTTCTAATTTTTAACATAAAAGTGAACCCACGTCTATATTATGAAGTGGGGGGTGTGTGTGTGTGTGTGCGCGCGCAAGATTACCCACATTATAACAAATTGTAAGGGTTCCCTTTTCTAATACATAACAATTCATAATTACTGTGTGGTTTTTAGGGCTTAAGTAACACGTTTGCAGTCCAGGTAGTAATTCAGTTTGTTAGCCTGGCAATTTGAGATAACTGCACCTGCCAACAGAACCCTAGATGTCATTCATTCTGTCACTACATTAGTATTGTCAGTACCATAACATCATGGCATTGCTTTTTCCAATCTACTTTCCAAAAGTAGAAAGTGATTCTTTCTACTTTTTCTTATTTCTTGCGAGAAACTGCAATAGTTTTACCTGTTTGTGAAAAAAAAAATATATTCTTTATTTTTGATGCAATCATGATGAAAAAAGATAATGTATACATTTTAGGTTGAATTAGCTTCTAAATTCCTACAGAAAAAATAGATGAACCTAGCAATAATTTTAACAAGGATTACATACAAAACATAGGACATTTACAGTGTTTTTCATCTTTTTAAACAAACTCTTTGACCAAAAATACTGTAATTTCATATTCCTATTTTGTTTTACATTATGCTTTTACATCTGTATTTTTGCTAAATACAATCAAATATTGTTCTCCAATAACTCTATAATATATGTTATGTTACTTCAGTATGGAAAGTACTGAATCAGTACCTCCAGAGCTGAAGCTCCTTCACCAATACATCAAAAGGTGTCAATAAGTGTTTGCTTTCTTTCTTCCTATTATCAATCAATGTTCCTTTTACCAATGTGCCTGAAGTCACACTTGTAAATAAATGTTCTCTCATTCTTTCCTACTTTCACCTTCTAGGTTTTTTATAAATATGATTTCAACTAAGGATCTCTTAATAAATAAATAAAAGAGAGTTTAAAAGCATGAGCTTTGACATAAACTTGGTAGAAAATATTTGTAAGCCACATATCTGACAAGGGCTTAAAATTCAATATATGAGAAACTGACATGACTCAATAACAAAAAGGTAAATAACCCTATTAAAAAAAACAGATAAAGGGCCTGAATAGACATTTTTACAAAGAAGACATTTAAAAAATGGCCCACAAGTGTATGAAAATGTGATTAACATCACTAATCATCAGAGAAATACAAATCAAAACCACAATAAGGTGTCACTTCACACTGTTAGGGAGGCTATTGTCAAAAAGTCAAAAGATAACAAGTATTGGCAATGGCATGGAGAAAAGGTAGACCTTGTACACTGTTGTTGGGGATATAAGTTAGTATAACCATGTTTTTTAAGTATGAACATTCATCCAAAATTTAAAAATAGAAATACCACATGATCCTGCAGTCTCACTTCTGGGTTCACTGCCAAAGAAAATAAAATCATTATCTCAAAGAAATGTATGAACTCCAATATTCTTTTGCAGTATTATTCATAATAGCCATGATATGGAAACTACATAAAAATTTGTCAACACATAAATGAATAATGAAATGTTGCACATATACATGTCTTATGTATAATGAAATATTATTAAGTCTTTAGAAAAAAGTAAATCCTACCATTTGCAATAATTTGCAAGTCAAATTTATAGTAATAGAGAGTAGAAAGGAGGTTACAGGACAGAAGGAAGAAAAGGGGAGATATTGATCAAAGTGCACGAAGATAGATGAGATAGATAAGTACTAGAGACCTAATGTAAAGCATGGTGTCTATAGTTAGTGTATTATATACTTGAAATTTACTAAGAGAATAGATCTCAAGTGATCTCACCACAAAAAATAAAATGGTAACTGTGAGATTATGAATATATTAATTAGCTTGATTGTGGTAATCATTTCACAAATTAGTATGTATATCAAAACATCACATTTTATACCCTTAAATACATATAATTTTTGTTTGTCAATCATACTTCAATAAAGCTGGGAAAAAAAACTTGAGTTCAGATTTCAGCTCCACCCCTTACTGGCTTTACAACTTTGGCCAAATGCTTTTTTAATACTGTTTTTAAACTTTCTGCACCTTAATTTTCTCTTTTGTAAAATATAGAACTTTAGGCATAGAGTAGCTATGACATTTAAGTGAGATAATGTATATGAAACTGTAAGCAGTGCCTGCCACATAGAAGATGATCAGTAAATTTCTCTAGTCATGACTACAGGTATAATTACTGGTTATGAATTTGATAAAGACAAGAACAAGATTTATATTCAGATGTGACAATGCTCTTATCCAAACTAGAGAAAAAATACAGGCAATATTATATTTTACATTTTCCAATTTGAACATTTAAAATGTTACAGCAAAAGAACTAAAAATAGAAACCTTCACATGTGTGAATTTTTAAAAAAAGTTTTAAAGGAGGTCAGCAAGTATTTGACTGAATGAGCTAATACAAGAGACCACATGAATAAATTTTTGAGTCAAGGAACATGTTTGAGCATGCTCCTGAAAAAAAAATGCAGGTGCAATACAGTCTGCTATGCTGCCTCTCACCTGCTGTGAATGGATCATAATGAGTGGGCACATAAAGGTATCAGATAATTATAAGTCTTCAGGATCTAACTTCTTATTCATCTCTGGCAGATGTGTTATCTGAAAGTACAATTTTTATGCCACCTGCAGTGCAGCAGCTGAATATTTCTGGCTTTAGAGGTAGGAAGCTTGCAATTCACACTGTACTGTGCCTGCCCCCCTGGGGTTATAGTGAATTGAACTATAACAGTCCCATGTCAAGAATAAAATATTGTGCAGTGAATCATTTAGTTTTCTACTTTAAGATAGGTGGCTGCACTAACTTTAAACATGTTGCCTCATATTCAAAGGAGGATATTTTGTAGAAAAAGGACACTTTAGTTCATACCAAATAAGAATATAAATATTATGGAAATATGAACACTATATTTGCTTTTCATCATTTTTGCTAACACAAAATTATTTGAATTCCAGTTCTCAAAAGGCTTGTCAATTAATGTATCTAAGATTAAAAATCATATTAAAAACCTTTAAAATATTTTCCTTAAACAAATTTTTTTTTAAAAAAATCCCTACAGCAATGATGTATTCACATATAAATGCTAGTATATATGAAAGTCTCTTATTTTATAAAACCAGCATAGAAAATGATTTTGTAAATGTGCTTTGAAATCTCAACTTTTTATTTTTCCCAATAATCTTATAAAAACATAATAAAGTACCTATAAATCAATGGGGAAACTGCATGTTAATTTAATCGGTAAGATAAATATTGAATCCTTTGTTGTCTTATTTTATCAGATATTTTTTACTTCAAAGGTCAGCAATTCAACATTTATTCCAGCGGATGCGATCAGTAATGTAAGCCTTCAAAAGAGAAGGCAATCAAAAAAGGTATTTTCATTATATTCCCAATTTATATTTGAAAAGGAGTGTGTATTTACAATGCTGTAAAACTGGTGATATTCCTCAACGTTTCTCTGTATGTGAATACATCAAAAAAGAACCTAGAATTACCAGTCTCCCTCATTTTCAGAGCTATTTTCAATTTTATTTCTATTTAAAAGACTTTTGTTGGTGCTCAATCTAATTTTATTAACAGAACTCAAAATTCCTTACTTTCTAATAAAAGATTACATGCAATATAAAAAGAAACAAAATCATGTAAGATTTTTCCAAATTTTGGAGAAGTGAGAAGAGAGAAACTCAGAGTAAAACTACATTATCTATTGTCTAATTATGCTTGTGAGAGCTTAAATATTTGCAAAAAGCAAGTTGCTAAACATATCATAGAGTCAAAGAGAGTTAAAAATCATCTTCATTACAAAAATGGCAAAACAGGCTCAGGTAGACGGCTGTTGTACCACAGAACTTTTATTTAATCTGTTTGATGATAGTCAGTTCCTATATGGTTCCTTAAAACTGATCATACTTGCTTATGCTTATTTATCAAAACTCAAAACCTAAATAGATGAAAAATATGCTTATAGGACATCGATGACGCCCAAAAGTTTGAGTTGCCTCCCAAAAGTCCAGAAACCTAATTTAGAAACTTCTCATACATAAAATTACCCTTTGGTCAATGTGATTCAAAGATTCAATGTTTTTTACTTCAGTAGCCCACATTTAACAAAAAATTTTAGACAACTTTTTCACAAAAGGTTTATTCTTTGCTACCTAAAAGTTATTTTAACTGTACTCCTGCATTAAAACAGCATCTCATGTAAGAATAAGACAGCTGACATTTTTTAAAATTTCACAGTAAATAATCGTACATTCTTTTTCCTTTAGTTTAGTTAACCATTTTCTATCTGTTACTTCACACTGATTAAAACAGAGCTAAAGATACCAAAAAATTTAATTTAAAAAAAACTGTGTGGATCTGAAAGTAGCAAATGTTTATGCATAGGCTAGAGACAAAGTAGTATGTCTCCTCCCTGTAGTAAAACTCCAGTCTCTGAACAATGGGTCTAGAAACTGTGTATGTGTGCACCCACACCTAAGCTACTATTCAAAAAGGGTCTGTTTTTACTGTAGCTAAACTTTCACAGCATTCTGAGCAGAGGGGCAGAGAGAGCCTGGAATTTTATATTACATTTAAGCCTAGAGATAGTGATAACCATTATTAAGTATATTTAATCCTTGAACAACATGGGGGTTAGGAGAATCAACCATCCAACACAGTTGAAAATGCATGTAAAATTTTTGACTTCTCAAAAACTTAATAGCCTACTGTTGACTGGAAGGAAGCCTTGCCACCAAATTAACATATGTTTTATATGTAATATGTATTATACACTGTATTCTCACAATAAAGTAAGCTACAGAAAAGAAACTGTTATTAAGAAAATCATAAGAAAGAAAAGATACGTTTACAGTGCTGTACTGTGTTTATCAATACCGTAAATTTACACCATCTTTTTGTAAGATCAATCATCTGTCTGAAATAGTAGACAACCACAGCTGCAGACCTCAAACTAAAGTACGTATAAAATAATTCAACTTTTTCTTGTAATGTCATGACTTTTTTCTGTTTGGGGGAGCACTTCATATGAGTCCCATGGCATTTTTCAGCATTTATGATATTGCACTAAACACAACGGGAAATATACGACAGCTTCCAGAAATCCCTTTTTTCTATAATAGGCAATTTACTGGAGAGGCAAACTGCTCACTTGGAGATGATTAGCCTCGCCTTGGATATGTGCAACACTGAGCTCACCACAATAGCAACAAAAGGTGGCTATCAAATTATTATACTAGTACAGAAGGCACTACAGAAAATTGTATGAAGTTATGATTTAATATGGCATCTTTATATTTATTTACATGTTCTCCATTACGAAAAACACCATGTATGTTCTCTAAGTATTTGTGTGCATATGTTTTGATAAATTTTAACTTTTTATAATAGGTTTGTGTATATCTTATGGTAGTAAGTGATAAAATAGACTAGTACCTACATCTATTTTATGCATTCATGACATGTATTTTTCTTAATTTGGTGATATTTCTATGCTATGCAGTTTGCAAGTTTTTTCAAATCTTTGTTAATCTAAAAAAAATACAATCTATGTATTTACTGAAAAAAATCTACATATAAGTGGGTCTACGCAGTTCATATTCATGTTGCTCAAGGATCAACTGTATTTACCATCAAGACATAAGGGAAGTCATATTCATACCTACCCACGAATACATTAGCTGTACACAAAGTTAAAAGGAGATATGCTCCAGTTGTTGTGGGAGTTCACAGAAATAAGATTCTGGGAAGAGTCCATATGAAAGTACAATGGCTAATTTTATATGTCAACTTGGGCCATAAGTTTCCTAGACATTCACTTAAATTCTGTTCTGGGTGTGTCTGTGAAGGTATTTTGGGATGAGATTAGCATACAGCATATGAATGAATCAGGAGACTAAATATTTAAAATACATTGCCCTCCCCACCATGATTGTGCCTCAACCCATCTTTTGAAAACCAAAATAGAACAAAAAGCCAGAGAAGGAGAAAATTTGCTCTATCGACCTGACTGTCTTCAAGCTGGGACATGAGTCTTCTTCTGCCTTCTAACTCAGATGGAAATTTACACTGTCAGCTCGACTGGTTCTTAGGGCTCAGACCGGAGCTCTACTGTCAGCATTCCTAGGTAAGGAGACCCAGATCCCTCTCACATAACACACCCCATGACATGTGCGGATTTCAACTGCTGCTCATTGTGCTACCCTATGGGAATTGGGGTTCAGGTAGCTGGTGCAATTGCCGATACTCTGGCCATTGCCATTCCTGTGAATGAAGAGTCCTTTGCCTGACCCAGGAGTCTTGTCTCTCATGTCCATATCCATTAAGCTGTAGTTGACTAAATCGTTAGCTTGAATGTAAGGTAAAATCTCAGGGCCTTCCCAGTTCTTGACAGGTACTAACTAGCTACTTCTTTCTATAATTCTCTATCACATTAGTTAGCAGGGGCTAGGTTAAGCTGCAGTACCAAAGAATATTTTAATGCAGCATCTCATCCAGCCAAATTCTGCAGTGGTTCTAGGTGAATCTCCAGAGCATCTGTCCTCCACATGTAGACTCTACCTCTGGCTGCTTCATTCTGATGTTTTCTCCTTATAAACTGTTGCTGCCACAATTTATAAGAAATAGCTGGCTGGGAAGTTGAGCTTCAAAAACCAAATGCTTTCCCCCATGAGTGTCATATGTCATTCCCTCTCATGGTCATTGGTCAAAGGAAGTTACCCAGGCACAGCCAGTATTAAGGAGTATGCGAGTGCAATCTCCCCATGTCCCTGGAGGTAGAGGAATGAGATTAACATATGAATATTTCATATTCAATGGAGAAAAATATGTATAAATAGTAAAAATGGTTGCTATGACTCTTACATTATTTTTTATTTTACAACTTTAAGCTCTTTTTAAATTTATTTTAATTAATTTTTAGGGTTTCTTGCTTTATTGAGGTATGACCGATAAATACAACTTGTATATATTTCACATGTACAATGTGCTGTTTTGATATATGTATACATTTTGAAATGATTACCATAATCAAGCTAATTAACGTATCCATCATCACCTCATGTAGTTACCTGTTGTGTGTGTGTGTGTGATGAGAACACTTAAGATCTATTCTTTTAGTAAATTTCAAGTCTATAATACAGTATTATTAACTGTAGTCATTATGTTATACATTAGATCTCCATAATGTATTTATCCTGCATATCTGAAACTCTGTTCCCTTTGGTCAACATCTCATCATTTCTCCCACCATCATCCGCCAAGTTCCTGGCAACCAACATTCTACCCTCTGCTTCTATGAGTTTGACTTTTTTAGATTCTAAATAAAAGCTAGATGATGCGATATTTGTCTTTTTGTGCCTGGTTTATTTCACTTAGCATGATGTCCTCCAGGGTCAACCATGTTGCCAGAAATTGCAGGATTTCTGTCTTTCTTGAGGTGGAACAATATTCTATTGTGTAATGCATCACATTTTCTTTATTCATTCACTCATCAATGGACACTTAGGTTGTTTCCATGTCTTGGGTATTGCGAATAATGCTGCAGTGAACACAGCAGTGCAGATATCTATTTGAGATACTGATTTCAAAAAGTTAAAAGTAGAACAATTTTTATCATCCAGCAATTTCACTGCTGAGTATATATTCAGTAGAAAATTTTAAGCTTCTTGTAGGCAGAAATGGTCTTACTCTTTTAAATAATTCTCCACAATGCCTTACACAGCATAATCACCTAAGCATTCATTTTACTGATTAATTTTTATTTAATCTAAAAAATTACCATCTTTACTGAGTTATAAGAGGCAGGCAATAACAGCTGAAATCAGAATAATCAGCCTTTTGAATTACAGCCTTGAAGATGAATGTCTGGGCTATGTAAGCAGATTGTTCACAGCAGAGGATGGGAAACAGGGTAAGCCTTTCCCATATTTTGATGTGATTGGTAATAAGCTGAAATACCAGCAGAACTAGGGCTTGTCTAATGGTAACTCTGCTTTAAACCTAGGTCATCTTTAGGTCTTTAGGTCAATGTTTCCCAAAGTGCTAAGATATGAATAGGTGTTATATGGCAAAGTAAGGGTCTGTGGTCAACTAACTTCAAGAAATTCTGGGATTCACAAAGCTAAAGAGGTCTATTTACTGCAGAGCTTCTCAGAGCCTCCAATATGACTTATTTAAAGCACTTCGTGAATTAATTGAGGAAGATATAGTACTTGCTGAAGTATTTATGTGGACATCTTAGCCTGTGTCGTTCCCAAAAGCAGAGATTGTGTATTTGGGAAATGATCTCAGGGAGCAGGTATGAGGAACCAGAAGAGTAGAAAAAAGAGATAAGCAAAAAAATAATGATAAGATTTGTATTACAAATGTGTTGTTATGAGTAACTAGTGCTAGATTTATCTAGGATCTTCTCAGATGGCTTATGAAATGAGACTAAGAAATCTACAACTTGGCAAGCAAGGGGCAAGCACTTATCAATTCCCTCCATGCCTGGGGTAGCCTCACAGGTATTGTCGTCCCCACATTTCCAGCATTTGTGTATGTGAGCATAGAGTGTGTTCTCTTCCACTCTGCATTATCAAGGGAGCCCAGAGGATACGGTGAGAGGCATGTGGACCTGGCTTAAGGGGTGCTGCCTGGTTATACCTGTCCTCAGCCTTTCAGAGCATGCTCAAAACCAGTTGCTGCAGCAGCTTCTGGAAAAAAAGTTGGGACCAGAATTATTTGCAGTGGTATACAATGGTTTTTGATAAAATGCTAGGCTTCTTTTTTCAGAAAGCATTCTACAAAATTACTTTGGAAAAATCTAATGAAAGTTTCCTCTACTATAAAAGTAGAGGAAAAAAAACTACAAGTTGAAGACATACAAAATATAGTATATGGCTAACAAATGTTCTTAAATATAAAAAGATACTTTAAAATTTTGTTAAGAGGATAGATCTTACGTTAAGTGTTCTTAACACCCACATGCGCACATACACACACCAAAGGGATACATGGAAATTTTGGGAGGTGTTGAATATGCCTATTTTTTTATTGTCGTGAAGGTATCAGGGATATTTGCATATGTCCAAACTCATTGAGTAGGACACATTAAATATGTTTAGTTATTTGTATTATTTGTAAATATATATAGATAGACTGAATTTATATATGTGTGTGAGTGTGTGTGTGTGTGTGTGTGTGTGTGTGTGTGTGTAGTGTAACCAATACCTGCATTTTTTCAGAATTTTTAAATTTCTTTTTCAAGTAATTCTAAGTATGACCTAAAAGGTAAAGGACTCACATTCTGAAGCAAAACAAACCTGGATTAGTAATAATGAATCTTCCTAGAATTTGAAAGCAAATAAAGTTGTAAAGAAAATTCTAATTTAAATTCTGAGCAACACTGGCTGTAACAAAATGTTTATAGTTATTGTAAAATGCCTGAAAATCTGTTTTTACAAATAATATCTTATTTTCTATAAAAAGCTTTATATCCTCAATTCTTAGGTTTTTACATTATAAAGACATTCATGGAATCTAATGAGATTATTATTACTTCCACAAGTGTAACATCTGTAGCTCAATTAAAAGCAAGACTACAGAAGCACCATTCAACAATACAAACATTCTCAAGTTGTGTACACGAGGATAAATATCCATTAAGTAATCAGCTTAAAAGAGAGGTGCTATGAGGCAGAAAGAAGAAAACAACAATCAAGAAAAGCAGTTTTAAAATGAGAGGGAATGATAAGCTAGAAAATTGACTTCTAATACACTAAGGTAGACAATGCTTTGTTGGGTATGAATGATAAGCTAGAAAATTGACTTCTAATACACCAGGGTAGGCAATTTTTTTCATACATATATTTGAAGTCCTTACCATTGATTTTTTCTACACCTTTGACCAAAAAATTATTTTCTTAATGTTTCTAATTATTTTCTCCAAAATACTGCATTGAAACATAGTTTTCAAAATGAACTTTGTCATTGAGTCAGTTTAGAAATGATGGAAAATGGAACAAGACCACCATTAATTATGTGTTCCTGGATGGTTTAAGTGTTCTCTTTCCTCACCTGCCAGATGGCAGTAATAATGCTTGCTAACTAAGAGGGCTATGGAATTCCCAAATGAATGGTGTTACGTGAAAGCAATATACAGTTACTATCTCAAGAAAGTGGGTCAAATACCTTCCTGCAGGTAGTAATGAAGTTGTTTCCTCGTCATTGTGTTTTTATACCCATGAGTTTGAATTAAGAGCTTTTCATTTTTTTCAAGCCTAATATCAAATATACTTCTTACTTCAACCTATGGGCTAATATACCATTTGATCTAAGTCTGTTTTCCATATCCAAATCTATTATTCCACAATATCACTGACAGTAAACATTCAGACTCTAAAATTCAAGTTTCAGAAATACATTCAACTAGGTTTATCAAGATGCAAATTTTCAATGCTGCAGACTGCATTAGTGTTGTTCATTATAATTACAAAATACTATTGTTAAAGAAAAATTGCACCCGTCAAGATGAGCAAACAGAAATTGTTATTCCAACACCATTTCCAGCAACAAGGGAAAGAACACAGACCAACTCCTAATACTCAGCTCTGCTAAAACAAAGGGCCAGAAAGGACATGAACAGATCCTTTTCAAAAGAAGACATACATGCTGCCAATAGGCATATGGAAATATGTTCACCATCACTAATCACTAGAGAAATGCAAATCAAAATCACAATGAGATACCATTTCACATTAGTCAGAATGGCTATTATTAAAAAGTCAAGAAACAGATGCTGGTGAGGTTGTGGAGAAACAGGAATACATTTACACTGTTGGTGGGAGTGTAAATTAGTTCAACCATTGTAGAAAGCAGTGTGGTGATTCCTCAAGAAGTTAAAAACAGAACTACCATTCAACCCAGCAATCTCATTACTAGGTTTGTACCCGAAGAAATACAAACTGTTCTATCATAAAGACAACCGGCACTTGTATGTTTACTATGGCACTATTCACTATAGTAAGGACATGGAAACAACCTAAATGCCCATCAATGGCAGACTGGAAAAGAAACTATGGTAATATTCAGCATGGAATATTATGAAGCCATAAAAAAGAATGAGATCATGTCCTTTGCAGGGACATGGATGGAGCTAGAGGCCATTATCCTAAGAAATCTAATGCAGAAACAGAAAACCAAATACTACATGTCCTCACTTATAAGTGGGAGCTAAATGATGAGAACACATGGACACAAAAAGAGGAGCAACAGACACTGGGACCTACTTGAGGATGGAGGGTGGGAGGAGGGAAAGGATCAGAAAGAAAAAATAACTATTGGGTACTATGCTTAGTACCTAGGTGACAGAATAATCTGTACATCAAACCCCCATGACACAAGTTTACATGTATAACAAACTTGCACATGTACCCCTGAACCTAAAATAAAAGTTAAATTTAAAAAAGAGCTAGGGTAGGGGGATGTTAGACTTTCTCTGTTTGCTAATTGGCTTTACCCAATGGAAAAGAAACTTTCTCCTGTCTTTATGACAGGAGGTAATTTTACAACTTGAAATAAGATGCCCATAGAAGTTAAGCTCCTACCTTTGCAAAGAGAAGGGGAGATGGGATTCTCTCTTCCATGGTTATTACATTTCAAAGGGATGGTTCCCAGGAGCTTTAGAAAGACAGTCCTGGATTGCAAAACTGGCAAAGACTTTTTAAGAGATTTACATCTCAAAGGGAAATAGAAAAAATTTAATTACAAGTTTTCTAAAGTGAATGGTGAGGCCTAGAGCTAGGAAGAAACCTGTCTAAGGTTTAATCAAGCTGTGGGGAGAGGAAAGTGAAAGCTGTCTTGATCACAGTCAATGTGCAAAACTTAAGCCAATTTTATCTCCTGTTCTCCAATACCTAATAATTTAGATGGAAGATAAGAAAGACAATAATAATGATAAATAAGTTCATTATATTTGTTTAGTGCTGTTCAGCTTACAAAGTACTTGTGCTGGATGGGAACAAGAAGTCCAAAATGAAATCTGAAGGGACAGAAGTGATCTGGGGCTGACAGACTCTCAAAACTAGCACCCTAAAGTTCCTGCCCAAGACAAAGCTCCAGCTGAGAGTCAATCCAAGGAATGAATGACAAATTGAGAATAGAAACAGTAGACACAAAGAACAAAGAATGTCCAGATGAAACTGAAGGAAGAGATAGATTCAGGAGTTCTCATGAAGTCCCATGTCTGTTTTTTAAAGAGTTTATAGGAACATCAGAAGGGGGGAGCCTCAGTGCAGTAAAGTTAAAAGCTCTGCTGAACCACAATCCCATTCTTTTTTTCTTTTTTTTTTTTTTTTTTTTTTGAGACGGTGTCTTGCTCAGTCACCAGGCTGGAGTGCAGTGGTGCGATCTCCGCTCATTACAACCTCCATCTCCCAGGTTCAAGCGATTCCTCTGCCTCGGCCTCCCAAGTAGCTGGGACTTCAGGCATGCACCACCATGCCCAGCTAATTTTTTGTATTTTAGTAGAGACAGGGTTTCACCATGTTGGCCAGGATGGTCTCGATCTCCTGACCTCGTGAACTGCCCACCTCAGCCTCCCAAAGTGCCAGGATTACAGGCGTGAGCCACTGCGCCCTGCCCACAGTGCCATTCTAAAAATACAGAAAATTCGTTCCACATAAAATTGTGCAATAGAAAAGGATAAAGATAAAATTATATATTAAGTTATTATAATAAAACAGAGAATTATGTCTCTATACATATTGAAAGCACACCAGAAAGATAAGCCTTCAAAAGAGATAAACAGAATAGGAATTTTTAAATGAGGCAAAGACATCAGAGACCTTAAGAAATGAGTCAAGAGGTGTAGGAATAACATACATCAGACTAGAGAAATGCAGAGGTGAGGTGATAAATCTCTGGGGGAAAAAATATAAATAAAAGTGTTAAAGCGAACTAAATATGGTTTAAGAAGGACTTTGTACTTCTGTATTTGAGTCCTTGTGGATGAGTCATAATGTAGCTTAACAGGCAGACAAGATTGAAAACCTAACTTAGGTTGATTTTTTTGGTCTGTAAATTTGTTCTGACCACAGGCACCCCTGGAGTCTCCGAATCTGCTGTGATTCAGGAGGCTGCCTGATTCGCGAATCATTTCTCCTTTTTTTTCCTCAGTTAAACTCCATCAAATTTAATTTGTCTTAAGTTTTCTTTTAACAAAAAAAAATTCTGAAATAAAAACAATAACGTAAGAATAAGCACAAAACATAATATTTTAAGAAAAATGAAAGATTAAATGGAGAAAAACATTTAAAATCAAAAAGAAATGAAGAGATGAAAGGTTTTAATATAGAAAGAGACAAAGTCAAGACAAAAAAGATTAACCATATAGCAGGATTCACCAAAAGGGGGAAAAGAGCAAGCAAGAAAACAGCACAAATACTAAAAACTTTAAATCAAGTAAATGATCCCTGAATAAAGAATTGGAGGTATCTATATGAATTTATAAACTATTTCATATTTACAAACTGAAAATACTCAGAAATAATGATTGATTCAGTAGCAACAAGCATCCCTAATTTTCACATTGTGTTCTTAAAATACTATTCCCAATAAAGACACCAACACTGTAAAAGATAAACTTGAAACATTTTGTCATACCAGATAGCAAGGAAATTGCAAAGATTATTAAGGTTTTATTAAGAAGCCACAGGGAGGCCGGGCACAGTGGCTCACGCCTGTAATCTCAGCACTTTGGGAGGCCAAGGCGGGCGGATCACTTGAGGTCAGGAGTTGAGGTCAGCCTGCCCAACATGGTGAAACCCTGCCTCTACTAAAGATACAAAATTAGCCAGGCATGGTGGTGCGTGCCTGTAAGCCCGGTTACTTACGAGGCTGAGGCATTAGAATTGCTTGAATTTGGGAGGTGGAGGTTTCGGTGAACCCACCTTCAGTGAGTCAAAACACACAAAATATGTTAAAAAGGTCACTTGTGGAAAAACACTTGCTAAGAAAACAACCCTTTGTTTTGAAAAGTAGTGAGGGGAAAGGAATCTGGCATTAACTTTGCCTTTCCTATTGTAACTACACAACGTTGGATAACCAGAGAGTTAATGAAGTGAATTTTTTCTTTACACAAGTATTCCAACTGATAAATCAAGGAGAACTTAGAGAATCCAGTCATCATCTTGTAACCCTGATGAATTAATGGATCCAGTCATTGAATCTATCAGTGACTGCTAGCGTCACGAAAAGGAAGGCAATCAATCATTAAGTTTCTCCTGATGGAAGAAAATGTTGCCATCTATGAAGCCAGCTTGCCAAATAACTAAGCCTGAATCTCATTAAACTTCTAGTTCAATAAGTAGAAAAACCAGAGGACAGAGGTACATGTAACACTACAATAGGAAGAAGAAATCAGCAAACATATATATATGGGGACAGATGGAGAAAGAGAAATTGTGAGAGAGAAAATAAACTAGGTTTTAAAATGCTTAGATATACATATTTAAAAAAAACTAAATTACAGTGGCATTTGTGTGGAAAATAAATGTAAGCAATAAATTACCAAGAAGCCCAAATAGTGGTTACTTTTGTTGGGAGTGGCAGTGGTGAGGTTTCACCGTGCTGGAGGGTGAAAGTATGTGAAATGGCTGGGGATGTTTAACCTCTTGACCTGGATGATGGTTACAAGGATGTACGTCTTACAGTTCATTAAGCTGTGCATTTGTTTTGTGTGGTTTTCTGACTTTATATAATATTTGACTATTAAGAATATTAAAATTTTCTAAAATAAGTTTAGGAAATAATAGGTTAAACACTGTTAAACAGATTTCTTTAATTCAGTTGCTCTTGGGGCCTCGAAAATGCTATTGCATATTGTAAATTGTTAAGGCAGTGAATTAGCTTGCAACATTTAACAATCTAATTTGGCCAAGGAGCACTTTTTTCCCAAGTCAGCTTTTAGTAGTTCTCAGGACACTAGTGTTCCCTGAAGCACAGCTCAAGAAATGCTCCTCTGTTTAATACATCAGTGTAGAAAATTAGTATCCTGGGTCCTTTAAAAATATATATATATTTTATCAAAATAGCAATTATCTAATAACAAGGACTTAATATACTAAACACTTAGTACAAACCATTTTAAACACTTCATGCTTGCCAGTATAAGGTTTTATTTCAACTGAGAATATTCCAATTCTTAATAGGTAGTCATTGCCGTCCATTGGAAATAAAGTTGCAATGACTGGTTTTCTGGCACTATCCATTGCTTTCTTGATCATTAAAATAGAATAATCCTTTTCAATAGGAACAATGAGCCTATGATTTAATAGGAGAATACAAAATTAAGATCGACAAAATTAAAGTCCCATAATTATTATAGTTTTATAATACATTTTTGTTGTATACTGAAAAAATAGTACCTATGAAAAGCTCAATTAATTTATACTACTTATTCCTATTAATCATGTTCCACCATAATGTATCACCATGCAAGATGAAGATGACAAGTTTTAAAGGAAACTTGCAAGAGATGCAGGAATTCAAACTGACCTCCCCATATGCAACCAAAATTTTCTGCCAATGTGTTGTGTGTTCCATCAAGACAGAGTACATTTAGGAGGCAAGATAGTCCCAGTATAAGCCAAGGATGTAGTGTAGAGGAGATATAAATGGACAGGAATGCTGAGAGAGGTGAGGTAATCAGTATATGCTGAGGGCAATAATGCTATGCAATGTGGAGCAGATTTAAACGAACAGAGGCCCTGGGGTCTAAGTTAATGCTGCTTCCAGGGGAGAGGTTTCCATCAGTAAAGACAAAGAAATTATTCAAACTAGTTAATTTTTTAAATGGGGCTTACACTTTTTGCTCCTGTTTTGCCCAAAAGATAATGGCAAGTAAGCACTAGGACTTTTCAGTCTAAGTTTGTTTTCCATAAAAATCAAAGTATTTGGGAAATTAATTTTTTATGTTAGAAGTAAGAAATTAATATGAGGAAGGTCATGTCAAAACAACACCATTAAATATAAAATTAGATTATGGGTACCCAAGTGGTCTTTCACACCGTTTCCTACTATGCCGCAGAGTGATCATAGGCCTCTCAGTTCCCTTCCCTCTTTAAAAAATCTCCATAAAAATGTCCCTTCTCTTTATTATAAAGAGAAATTCGTACAATAAAAATTGTAATAAAAGCCTTATTTTAAAAATAGAATTCATCTCATCCATTATAAGTTTGAAAAGTAACTGTATTAAAGCTTTGCTCTATCAAAGTGCTTGGGGAGCCAAGCTAGGGGATTACCTGTGTGAGGGAAAGCTTTTGGGAATGAGATCTGTTAGATATATTCAGGTAACTAGACTCTACATGTCAAACTACAAAAGTGTGTGAATTGTGATGAGGTATGGCCTCATTTTACTAATTTAATATTGACTACTAATATGAGGCAAATGGTAGTGTTTGAGATTTTTTCTTTCTACTTCAAAAAACAGTATTAGTGAGCCATTAAATAAAAACTAAAGTCTACAAAAGAGATACACAACTGTCTCTAAACCCTTTACTACTATGCATAATTATAGCAAGTATTAAGTACATTGTCAAGTAAACTAATGCACTTGTAACTATGATTAAAACCGTTTCAGAAGTTGTTATAATGAGTTAAATGCATTCATTCATTCATTCATTCATTCAATACATATTTACTGAGAGCCTTCTAAATGCTAGACATTGAGTGTGCTTGCTACTGGGGATCAGTAGAAAAACAAATGGCATTATTCTTCCTGTCTAAGAACATGAAGTCACGAGAGAAAGTCAGAGGAGTAAAGAAACAATCAGTATTCCTTTAAGCAGTGAGTGCTGCAGCTGTAGAAACACAGTGTATCTAGGAGTGTCCAGTGCAGGGCACTCTAACTAGGACTATACCAATGAGAGGAGACTCCTAGAGGAAGTGTCTTCTATGTTAAAAAGGAATTGACCAGGTAAAAATAGGACAGAAGCACTCCATGAAGGAAAAATAGGTACAAATGCTTTTGGCAATAGAGAGTGGGAAGTATTTGGGTAAAAAGAAAATACTAATCAGCTGAAGCCCCAGTGGAAGGGGGTTGGTAGAGAGAGGAAAAAGAGGTGGGCAGAATGGGGACAGGGCTCCTTGTGATGCTTGATGCTCATCCAGAGCGCCGTGGGGACCCCCCTGAAGATTTAAATGACAGTGAGTTAGTCTTTTTTTTTTTTTTAACTCAAATAACCACTTTACAGACCTACTAACTATTTGTTTTAACCCAACACATGTTTTTAAGAATGACTCTAGACTCATCTTGTCTCTTACTGTATACTAGCAAATGGAAAGAGGCATAAATGAACACATTTTAAGAAAAAAAAAGAAAATGACAAGCTTAATAGGGAAGACTGATCCAACATAAAGTAAGTCCACTGACACAGTAAGCGTCTTTTTAGTTGGACTTAGAACATTTTATTAATACTTTATTTAGTTATATAAGTATTTTGTATAATTTCTATCATCTCTCTGTTCCATGGATTTAACTTTATTTCTGGCTGAATCATGTCCTACAGTTAAAAGATATTTGAGTGTTTCTTTCATTACAGCATAAGAGACTTTAATCCCATAATCAGCATAATAACATGATGTTTAGGTGCTACTTTCAAAATTCATCTTTGCAAAGAACATGCAGCTGAAATTTTCCATGGTATTAGGAAATTTAAGGTAAACACATAATGTTCTCACAAAGTACTTCAATTTACTCAATTTTCCAATTTATTCATTTAGAGAGTTCAACTTGTCAATCAATAAATGGTGCAAATAAAGCCAATAACATACCTTCAATCTCGATATGAATCAGTTTCTCCAAATTACAAAATTTCTGATTCAGTGTTATAACTGCAACATAGCTTCATAAAAAAAAAACTGGAGAATATTGATGCCTTAATTTAACTTATATTTCTAATAGGACATTAGCTCCCCCTGATGAGAGGGCAACAGAAACAGTGCATCATGTAAGTACAGGGCCCCAGTTGGCTTTGTTTTAACTGAGACATTTTTAAGTGAATTTGGAGCTAAACCTAAGAATAGAAATACGTTTAAAAAATATAAGAAGGCTGAGAAATTATCTTTCTAATATAACGGTGATTTTGTAAAATAATTTATTAAACTTATAGACTAACTTTTCTAACAATCCACAGCATTTCTAGAACATTGGCAAACCATACACAAAAGGGTTGAAATATGTTAAAATTCAATATACGCATTGCTATTATTAATCTTCTAAGCATCAAATTTCCCTAAGATCTATGTCAGTGAACAGAATAAACATTTTTATTCCAATGACTGTACTTACAGTCATCAAAATATTAAACATTAATTAATTAAGTCTTAAAAATCTCACTATTTGCAAACTCTGTTCCAGGTTAAAAAAATAAATAAATAAATAAAGAAGACTCAGTCTCTGCCCTTCAGATAGCTGAAGTGACAAACACATAAGCACAGTTACAGAACAATGTGCCCTCACAAGGGGTATGCATAGGCAATGTGAGAGCAATGTGTGAGGGTAATTTTTGTACCATTTTCTCCATTTATGTGAAGCTACATAACATTTATACTATAATTTACCTAATATTTTAAAATATTTAAATTACTTGCTTTTTATTTAAATACATTGCTTTCCGAATGAAAAGTTACTTCTCTACTCCATCATCATCACTTGCCATTAAAATAAGTAATCATATGAGTAGGCAGATAAACATTTATAAGACACAATTTTGTATCTTTGAAATACCTCATTTTCTACATTTTAAAATTTGAATAAATAAATAAATATGCCTCCTTCCTTAAATGATAAGAATTAAATTCAAGATTTAACAAACAGTAAGAGAATGGAAAATTTATAAATATTTACTGTTCATTGGCCCCACACCAGCAGTGATAAAGGGCATTTGTCTATCTTGCCCCTTTGGATAAACTCAAATATAGAAAAAATGACATGTTGTGTTGCTGTATAACCAGCTCATCCTGGAAACAAACATGAAAGATCAAAACTTGCCTTCCTGATCCCCTTTTCAGGTCTTGTTCTTCTGCTGGTTCTCCTACTAGGAATGGAAAGGTAATTACCCCCATAAGTAAAGTACAAAATAGCCAAAAGATAGAGAAATATTTTTCATGACAAGGACAACCTAAGCAGAAGATTGCTGGACAAGAAATCCCTCAGCTCCTCCCCTTTTATTTAATCCTTCATGAAATTTGTTTTCTTTTTAAAACATTGTTCATAGAACAATTTTAATTTATTAAAAACAGAACATCACAAAATAATGAACTCTAACCTATTTGGAAATATACAAATACAAAATGTTTATTTCAGTCCTCTGTTGCCAGGAATAATTAATCTATAATTTTTTATCTTCCTAGATGTTTTTCTACATTTACATAAAAAGAAATATGTATATTTATATTATCTATACATACATATCTATATCAATATAGGTAGATGATATAGATACAAATATAGATAATAGATGTATAGATATAGATCATGGGAATTTATGGTCAAAAATAGCTTCTATTACTTATATTCAAAGATACCTGGGGGTGCTTACTGAAAATCGTGGAACCATTTATTAAGTGGAATTTGACAAATTAGAATATTAATTTAAATTTCATTAAATGTGTATTTTGATTTTAAAATATTGCTATCTTGATCACGCAAGTCTTCCCATCTAAGATACATGGTCTAATTCAGGTCACGTTTTTTGTCCTTTCTGAGAATTTTAGAGGTTTCCTTATGTTAGGAACTTTAACATTTTCCTGGGGATTTCATAGTTCTTGTTGGTTCTTCAAATGTAACTTAATTTCCTTTTCATATTTTAAAGCTTATTACTGGTATAAAGAAAGGACTAATATTTTTATGTATTTATCACATAGCAGTATTGTAACCTCATTCACTAATTTTAATAGTTTCAATTTTTTTTAATTTTCTAGGAATATATACATGTTTTTAAAGTAAATTTGTTTCTTTTTCCTAAAATTTAATGTTGCTTTGATTTTCACTTAATGAATTTGGTAGCTTATCTGATCCATTGGTAACTAAACATAAATGAAAAAATCTACGCAATTTCTTTAAACATATGACATGGATTTTCAATACTGCCTGGCAATCCCATTTCATTTCTTCAGTTCGTCTCTCCCTAGTCTTTCAGACGATTATTGCATACAGACATATCTATTCTCCAACATCTCACCTTTCTAATTTTTAAGTGATAACTTTGATTCATATTTTAATAAGAAAATATCAATATTTCATAAGATATTTATAAAATATCTACCAAATATCGAATATTTATAAAAATCTGAACATTTATAAAATATCCACCAAAGCTCTTCCAGCTATCCCCAAACATTACTGTGTCCACTTTTCTTCCCATTACCTTTTTTTTTTCTTTTTTTGAGACAGAGTCTCGCTCTGTTGCCAGGCTGGAGTGCGGTGGCACGATCTTGGCTCACCGCAACCTTGCAACCTTTGCCTCTCAGGTTCAAGCTATTCTCCTGCCTCAGCCTCCCGAGTAGCTGGGACTACAGGCGTGTGCCACCAAGCCCAGCTAATGTTTGTTTTCTGTTTTGTTTTGTTTTGTTTTTGTATTTTTAGTAGAGATGGGGTTTCACCATGTTGGCCAGGATGGTCTCGATCTCTGCCCACCTCAGCCTCCTAAAGTGCTAGGATACAGATGTGAACCACCATGCCCGGCCCCCATTCTCTCTTAAAACTACTCTAATCAGGATTTCATCCCTACTGCTGCATGAAACCCCTCTCATCAAGAATATCCAAACCTCCCTGGTTTACTTTAAATACTTCTTAATCCTCACCTTTCTTGACCCTCAGCAGCATCGTATGCAGTTGAATGCTCCCTCCTCTTGGCCCATTGTCTCCGCTTTGTGTCAGACACGCCACTCTCAGCACTCTTTCCTTCTACTTGCCTGCCTTTTCCTTCTCAGTCTTCTTTGCTAGCCCTTTGTCTTCTCCCTGTCCTCTAAATATTGGTGTATCCCAGAGCTCAGTCTACATCCCTCTCTCTCCTCTTTCCTACACACTCTCATTTTCCAGATGGTCTCATGTAGTCCTTGGCTTTAAATACCTACATTTATATCTTCAATCCCAAATTTGCCCCTGAGATGCAGAATCATATGTACAATTGCCTGCTCTGCATTTAAGCGTGGATACCTAATTGATAACTAACTATAAGCTGTCCAAAACAGGATTCCAGATTTGACCCTCTTCCCAATCACATATATATGTCTGTGTTGTGTAGATAGATAGATAAATACGCAAGGCACACAAAGTCTGACCACTCTTACCACAACCATCTCTACTTTTCCACAATAACCCCCAATTGATCTCCTTGCTTCTACTCTTCCCTTTCTATAGCAGCCAGTGTGATCTTTTAAAAATACAAATAAAATCATATTATGTCCCCAGACTGCCCTTCCCGTTAAACATAAAATAAAATACAAAGTCTTCTTACAGCCCGTAATGGTCCACATGTACCTTTCTCCCATCCTGTACCTCATTAAGCTCATTCCCTACCTCTCTTGCTCACAGTGAAGACTACACTGGCTTTGTTGCTATTTCTAGACAAATAAAGTTCACTCCTAGTTCTGGGCCTCTGTGTTCACCATCTCTTTGTCTTGAAAATACTTCCCCCAATTATATTCATGGCTCACTCCCTCACTTTGGTTGGGTCTATATACTTAATTGTCACATCAAAGAGGAGGCCTTTCTGGTCATGCTTTCTAAAGTGCATTCCCCACATTATCATTCTGTGTTACTTTTCATCATGGCCCTCATCACTTCCATAAGGCACTCATTATTATCTTATTATCATCTCTCTCTTTATTAGAACAGGTTCTCTGAAAACACAAATTTCCCATCTTGGTCACCATCATATTCTTATCACCAAGAACACTAAATGGCAGATAGTAGTCAATCAATAAATGAGTGTTCAATGATGAGAAAGTGTTTAAAACTAAGTTGAATAAAATTGGTAATACAAAAATTGATAATACTACTACTATTTCTGTCTTTAGTTAACTCCCATACAATTTCCCTTGCTGGGTTTTGTTTTATTCCTATTTAATTTACTTACAGTATTGTTAGTAACAGTCTCCTTGCTTCTATTCTGTTAAGTTTCCTGAAATACTCTTGCAGCCCCTATTTATAGGATAAAATTAGTTTTCTCCTTTACCTTCACATTTAAATATATTGGAAATTTTTGTTATCTCACCCTTATATTGCAGGAATAAATTGTTCTTGTCCATAAATATTTATCTTTATGGCATCTGGCTTTATTGCTAATTTACCAATTGATGTCATTTTCTTCTTAACCCTCTTCAAGAGAGCTATTAAATGTGGAAATAAAATGATATGGTTTGGCTGTGTCCCCACCCAAATCTCATCTTGAATTATAGTTCCCATAATCCCCACATGTCATAAGAGAGACCCAGTGTGAGGTAACAGAATCATGGGGGTGGTTACCCTCATGCTGTTCTCCTGATAGTCAAAGAGTTCTCATGAGATCTGATGGTTTTATAAGAGGCTTTTCCCCCTTTTGCTCGGCACTTCTCCTTGCTGCCACCATGTGAGGAAGGGCGTGTTTGCCTCCCCTTCCACCATGATTATAAGTTTCCTGAGGCCTTCCCAACCATGCTGAACTGTGAGTCAATTAGACCTCTTTCCTTTATAAATTACCGAGTCTCAGGTATGTCTTTATTAGTGGCATGAGAACAGACTAATACATTACAACATCCTATTTCTTAGGAGGTTTCCCAGAAGAGTGTTGATTCTTAGGCATTTTATTCATTTCAGTAAAACTAATTTATTAAATAGGTAATTTTAAAATATCTGAACTAATATCTGTATATTGAATATCTAATCTAAAAATAGCTACCTTTCTAAATTGGCCATATAAATAATTTCATCTAACAGACAATAGTCTTTCTAGGTCACATGATCTGATTTGGGATTCAAAAAAACAATGTCAGATATTGCAACTATATCATGGCAGCCAGCAAACAAAGTTCACATTCCATCCTTGTATTTGGACAGAGCTCAAACTACATAACTGAGACCTCAGAGCTGAGATATATCAAAGACCATGGATTTGAGTCCAGATTAACATGCTCTGCTCAAGCATCCTCATGATTTAAGGATTATTTTTATATTACAAAAGACCCCATTTTTCTTTAGCAAATATACCATAAGTCATATTTAAAGAAAGGTACATAGAGCTAGGTGGATGTTTACAAGACCCCTTTGAGTTAAATCCAAAATTATTAGCCTTTCTGCTGTATGCTTATAAATGAAGCATAGCGCAACATAATAGCTAGATTGACCACAATTAGGTCCCTGAATTAAAGGCAAGAAATAAGACATTTTGACAGCTCTGGAACATTGCATTTCACGGGGCTCAGTGCACAGCTAGGTAACACAGGTGTTCCTGTAACTGCAGTACAATGGGAAAATTCAGTGCTTAATTGCCTTCAGATTTTCTCATGTGATGGATATAAAATCAAGTGCCGGCATTGTCTCCCCGCCATTAAGTGAAATACAACTAAAAACATTTTGGAGTTTAACTGTCCTAAACAAAAATAAGAGTACATGTTGGGCTTCTTTCTCAGGCAGTCATAGTTTCTGTAACTATATACCTGTTTTTTCACAAATAGAGAAAAAAATCCTTTAAGCAACCTGGTTGACAAAATGCTTTAAAAAATATTTTAAGAGCCGGGGTTTACATCATCAGTAATATCCTCCCTTTCTCATATTAAAACAGTGCATCCAAAGTCTGCCATTTCCTTAGCAAGGCTGGGAAAATAATCTTTAAGAATGTGCCAAGATGAAAAGAAGTGTGGTTATTTTTGTTACTTCTTTCACCAGAAGAAAGAGGAGGAGGATGAAAATGAGGAGGAGTAGGAAAATGCTGCATTTTGTAGCAAATTGTGAACGTTATATTTACAAACCACACATCACTTTATATTCTGGGATAAAGAGCAGTTGTCACTGAGGGATTTCTGGAAATATGGACTGAATCCCAAGAGTGGCTCTGGAAAATACTGGGAAGACAGCAGATGAAAATTTCTACTGTGAGGAGAATGTAAATGACACTGTGAAAATGCCAGATGTAGACAGACATATCCTCTACTGAAGAGCATCTGCCTGGGGAGAAGACAGGGAGCTTCATTTGAGCACAGTGAGGCAGCTATAAGCACTCATAGCCACTTCTCCTTCCAGCTGGCCATACTGAGAAAAACTCAAGACTGAGCTCCATTGAACCATTTGCATCCACCCAAACGAATAGCAGGAAGACTAACTCCATGCAGGAGCCCCTGGGCTTTCATGGTTCACATTCATAAATCCCAAGGATTCAGAGCAACATTCTTTAATGTACTGGGGAAAATATTATTCTCAAACATACTCAACAATAATGTTGTAAAACATATGGCTAATGAATGCATTGTCCTGATTATCTACAGGAACTTGTAAGACAGTTCTTCAGGTAGCCTTGGACAGACCCAGTTCTCCCCATTTTCTCACTTGCAGTTCTCAAGAATAACCATAGAACGTGCAAGGAATGCAACATCTTGAGGTAGAAGGAAACTGGCCAGAACATCCTGGGCTCTGTTCCAGTCTCCCACCCTTGAACAGGATGTCCTTCGATGCTTTATCACAGCAAGTCACATGACCCTGAAGTGTATAATCCTGCAGAGGCAGCTTTTCAGGCTTCCTCATGCGCAATGCAAGCAGGGCATATGCACTCAAGACTCCATCCATCCCAGGCAGCTTTCCTGAGCCTTGAGCGACTGACTCTCAATGAGTCCTTGGTTTCTGTTATCCCTTGCTGCCCATCTGTAAGTAATAAACCCGCTCCATGCAGCTTGTTGCATACAAGAACATTTTGTCTCACTGGACTCGAACAAGTTGTTAGCCAGTGCACAGTGGACCTGCTTCACAGAATGCGAAGAGTCCAGGGCTTGGGGGTGATGTTTAGGTTGTAACAAAGCCATAAAGCACAGGTGATTGTCCATGGCAATAAAGACTATGTCTTAACATTTTACAGCTATTACAGACATAAATTGGAACAGAATCTATATCTGACCCTTTAAGGGGCACCTATGTGAAGCCATTTGCTGCTGAGGGCAGCTTTATACTTTAACTAAAAAGTCAAAGAAAATTCATCATTTCCTTTTGATTTCTGGAGCCAACATCGTTCTCCTACTCAGATGCTCTTCCCAGAAGGCATCATCTGTAACTTGTGATCTGTGAACTGTACATGACAGGCAAACTGAATTCTCTTTAGAATTATCTCTTTTCGGAGGGGAAGATCAGTAATGACCAAATGAGTAATGGTTTGTTGCAAGAAGCACCCTGCTACCTCACGCTAATGATTAAATTTGTAATTTTTCCTTGTCTGTGGCCACTAACTATTCATAATTCTGAACCATATCTTTAGAATAACCTCTATAGTGGAATTCTTTTATTGCCAATTGTTGTTTTGTTGATTTTGGCCCACAGAAGCAGATCATAGCGGAAGACAGAATGCCACCTGAGGCAGGACCCAGTCCAAGACAAACTAGAATGTTTACTTAAGACCTTGCATAAACTAGAATGTTTACTTAAAACACTCCATTATTTTTTGCTTTTTGTTTGTTTGTTTTTGAGATTGAGTCTCACTCTGTCAAGAAAGGACAGATGCTGGCAAGGTTGAGGAGAAATAGGAAAGCTTTTACACTGTTAGTGGGAATGTAAATTAGTTCAACCGTTGTGGAAGACAATGTGGTGATTCCTCAACGATTTAGAACTGGAAATACCACTTGACCCAGCAATCCTATTATTGGGTATATATCCAAAGGAATATAAATCATTCCATTATAAAGACACATGCACGCATATGTTCATTGCAGCACTACTCACAATAGCAAAGACATGGAATCAATCCAAATGCCCATCAGTGATAGACTAGATAAAGAAAATATGGTACGTATACACAACGGAATACTATGCAGCCATAAAAAGGACCAAGATCATGTCCTTTGCAAGGACATGGATGAAGCTAGAAGCCACTATCCTCAGCAAACTAACACAGGAACAGAAAGCCAAACACCACGTGTTCTCACTTATAAGTGGGAGCTGAACAATGAGAACATATGGACACAAGGAGGGGAACAACACACCCTGGGGCCTATAAGGGGAGCAGGAAAAAAAGCATTAGAGAAAAGAGTGAAATGCATGCTGGGCTTAATACCCAGGTGATGAGTTGATAGGTGCAGCAAACCACCATGGCACATGTTTACCTGTGTAACAAACCTGCACATCTTGTACATGTACCCCCGACCTTAAAAAAAGTAAAGTAAAATAAAATAAAACACTCCATTAGCATGGAATTCAACAAGCTGAGAATTTTAAAGAGATAATTATAATACAAAAGAGATGGAAAACTATGTTGTATCTCTACTGTTCAGTAATCACCAGAGGCACCCAAAGACAGAAGCTGATCCCTTACTGTGGCGCTTAAAATGGTCCACAACTCAACCCTCTAGTCATTCCTGACATGAACATTAGCCAGACCAGTCTTTGCACAATTCCTCAAGTTCCCCAGTGGTAGAATGGCAACTACTTTTTCCCCACTCCTGATTTTGCCTTCCACATGAAGGGAACTCTTCTAGCTACAAGAATCCCAGCCTTTCCTCACCCTTTTGCTCATTCCTTTTCCTTACAATGAGGAATAATGTATTGATTGCTGAGATTAGAAGGAGTAATCAGCGAGCCACAGTCCAGCTCCTTTCTGCTACCTGCAGAGCACATACTTTTTCCTCTTTTATCCCATACCTTAAATTTCAAAGGGCCCTGCCCCTATGTGAAGTGGTAGTGGAGTGGACTGGGATGGAGTGGGAACACTTATCTTTGCTGACTCATTTGGGGATTTTAGTTTTAGAAAACCCTTGACCACACAAGGGACATTTTGTTCCTCTGTGCTTTACTGCTGTCTTACTTTTCAGTTGGGTCAGAACACACAGAAAAAGTAGGGATGCTATTTTGAGGTCACCTCAAAGACCACAAGACTATATTTGTTCACAACTTCTTGTTCCAGGAGTTTCTGCCATCTGGAAGGTACTTTCTCATTCTTTTCACCTTTTCCAAATGTATGCACCATTCAAGCTATTTTTCGAGTCTTAACTTCAACCACAAAATGTTCCACAAAGCAGCTGTGATATTTAAATAATGTAACATGTGTGAAAGCATTGTGTCTGGGGCAGTAGGTATATACTAGGTGTGACTTTTCTTTTTCCTTCTTAGTCACTCAAGTCTATATTAATTTTCACCATACACTGCTGGTTTGAGTACCAAGAGGTGCAAATATCTAGAAATCAGTGAGATGTTATATCTAAAGAGCCATAAAATTAACCATGCCCTTTGAGCCAAAGTTCCACTTCTGAGAATGTATGCTGAGTTAAAGGTGAAACTGGCAAATATTTATACCCCAAGATATATGTTATATTGTGATCAATAAGGAAATGACTAAGTAAATTGTGGCACAGACATATAATGGATTATTTTGCAGCTTTTAAGATTATACTAGCAAGTTTTTAAAGATAACACAAAGTATTTCTATACTTCTGCATGATCTTACCTCAGTGGTAATCATTCCTTCTCCTGAAAAATAATATAGAGCTTTATTTTTCACTCTCTTTTCTGTGTCATTCTTCAACATTATACTTTAAGAGGATTTTTTCACTATTTTCTATCATTATAATCATTATCATTGTTATCTTCTTAAAACACAAAACCATATGTGCTGATGTTACAGGTGTTGCAGTATGAGGATATTCTCTAGAAGTTTACAATACAAATTATGCAATCACATCACACAGTAAAAACTCAATATGTATTTGTGAAGTAGTTGAGTGAATGACCTGGACTAATGTATGTATTAATAATAAAGGTACCGGTGTCAAGTTCATATTTATGCACTACCTGAGTAAATAAATGAATGATTAGTGAATCATCTCTGCTCTCTAATTATATATCAATCATTCATTTTGTTTTTCACTTTATTCCAGAAGATGCTAATTTCCTGTCCATTTCCCCAATACTTCTCATATGTTCATTTTTGAAACAGGAAATAATCATTCCCTTACCACTCACGATGCCCTCGGCAACACTGACTCTAAAGTATGAAATAGAACACAATTTCAAAATGAAGCAGGCAATCAGGAAAGCACCAGGTCATGACCATAAAAAACATTCATTCTCCCACTTCACTATAGCCGCACCACACCATTAATATATACAAAGTGCAAAAAATGTTCTCCTTATTGCTTCTTGCAATTGGAACTGATAGATCATTTACCTCCAAAAACTTTACATAAGTCTGTTCTCAAGTCAAGGTTTTAGATAACCAGTTTCTTTTCTTAGACAGAGTTCACATAAACAAAATAATCGCCCCCAAGTAGCTTAGTCTCAGATGTATTATGAGACAGGTATTAAGAAACTAACGTATAAGTATTAAAATACTGAACAAGCGAATCAAATTTGCCATAAATCTCCCTGTTTAAAAAATGTCAACACTTTTATGATTCACTTTAACTGTAGTGGTATCAAGTTGGCATTCCTCTTAGATGCTCTTACTCCTCTCATATTACTGTAAGTGACTGATGATATGTATCAAGAATCAGACCATGTTGTAAAAACATACACACAAGTACGATAATAAATTTTATTTTTTTGTAATTATGAAATACTACTCTGTTTTTTTGTTTTTTATTTTGAGACAGAGTCTTGCTCTGTTCCCTAGGCTGGAGTGCAATGGCACAGTCTTGGCTCCCTGCAACCTCCGCCTCCTGGGTCTATCTTTTAATCTTACTTAAACCTCGTTATGTTATTAACCTCCCTTTCAAATCTAAGAAAGTATCTTTAAAATGGTATATTGACCATGAACAATATGTAAATGCTAAGGCCTATATGATGTTGTCTGGAGTCCCCTGCTGTCATGCAGATGTCACAGTGATTGGCTTCCTGCTCCCAGGTCAGATTTGCTCTACCCTGAGGCTAATCTGTCCTTGTTACTTCACACACTGTCCTGTGTAGAACCACATTCTTCATTAACATCTAATTTCCTAGAAAATTTTTCTTCAGATAAAGAGCACTTCCTGGAATATCGGGGCACCCGAATGAGCCGGCATTTTCTACATCTTCAGGGCCTTGTAAAGCTTAAGATAACTCTGACAAATCACCTTAAATGTTTGTTGCTGAATTACAAGAAAATTTAGTGTGCAAGAAGAACAGTTTCCAGATTTTAATCCATGCATTAATCCATTAAAACACCTTCGACTTCTGAGGACCCTTTAAAATATGAGGAGCTGACTGAGAATTGTGAATTGTATGCATATTCTAAACTTTAAAAAAGCTATTGACAAGATTTTCTTGATGAATAATTTTTCCATGACTGCATCATTCTTTCCAAAGCAGAAAAATTTTTAGGTTAGCATTTTTAATACTAAGTATTAGACCCTGAACATTTTATTTGTTCCATATGGTATTCTGGACTTACTGTGTCTTTGAGGAATTTGTGCTTCAAGCAGAGTGGGCTGAAACAGAAAAATATCACCTTCGAAATAGGACTGATACTAACCAAATTCATGGAAGGATATGTAAGCCAGATGCCAACTTGATCATTTGCATTGAGAATTTCAACTACTAAGGAAAGCAAATTCTCATATCCACTATGTAGTATATTGTTTACCTGTGTGCATAAATATCTACCCTGAAAGACAAATTGTTATCAAAAGATTGTTTGGTGAGTATGGACACAGAGAAATTAGAATGAGCTGTGTGATCTTTATGTTGATTTCCTCAGGCATTGACTACCAAATGTAACTTTTTATAGGCAGATTCTTGGGTTTCTGAGTCAGAGCCTTCTTTCTGACTCAAATATTAGAGGCATACTGAAAAGTTATTATTGTATTTTACTTTCAAAATCAGTCCTCAATTTTCTTTCAAATAGAGAATAATGCAATGTATTAAATTTGGGGTATTTTTAATTTGTTGGTTTGGTTGAGGCTTAATTTTTATAGATCTTCTCTGACTAAATGCATTCTTGCTGTACCTTGTAATACTATATCTTTTTATTAGTAATTATTTTGGAATTTTTCTGTAGATGGTTGAATTTTTGTATTGTATCAGTAGTTCTTAATTGATTTTATATCTCAGATACCCTTAAAGATATAATAACATTACAGATCATTTTCCCAGAAAAACAAATATAGTAAATGCATACAAAATTTTGCATACTCCTCAAGTGTTTGATAGCGATACAAAAGTTAATTCATGTACTGCGCATTTGTCAAACTTGAGCTATTTTATCTGTCCAGACCATATCATACTTATACTTCTATTTTCAGAATGAGACAAAATTTTAGAGACACAAAAAGGCAAACATGCAACTCAACTTTTACATAATTTGCCAAATGCAGTGCCAGGCCAATGCCTGGATGTCATCTGAAGGTAGCAGATTTGGTCAGAGAAGGTGCCAGGCCTAAGCTGCAGAGCTGGCTTTGAGGATGGGGGTGGGCAAGCAACAGAGGATTTTATCTGAGGCTGATCTTAATCCTCTGAATAAAGCATAAGTTTTGGTCTTGATGACTCATGTACCTTAGGGCTCTATGGACCAGGAAGGGCAGATTTCACTCAATTTTATATAAAAATAGAAGCAAACAGATGTAATCTCCAAACAGAGTTCCTATTAAAGACAGTCAGTAGACAGTATATGTTCTCTTTCCCTGTTGTAGTAATACAGCCTGTTTTTGGAAAGAACACAAAAAACTTGATTTACTTTGTTTAGGAAAAATAAGCAACAGTTACATCCCATTTTCTTCCCAGAAAATGGTGGTTTCAGTCCTAGGAGATGTTCTAAGGTCTTCACAATAGCTGCTACTTTTCTTAATTTCACACAGAGTAGACATAATTTCAAGTTTGGGAAATACCTTATTGTCATCCTTATACTTAATTTTACTCTTTATTAAAAAAAACAGTAATATGTACATATGGTGTGTTATTTCCAAATGGATAAAATAATAGCTCTCAGATGCTTCATATAATTCAATGAAGTAATAATAAAATATATATTTCTCTTAAATAGAACAACACAAGCCTTGGTGATGATCATGGTGTATAGGGCAATGAGACAGATTGGTAGGTTATTTGTAAATGCTTTTTAGAGGGCATTATGCTGGGTTTCTCTGCCTCCATATTTCCCATCACAGTATCTTATTTGTAGATTTGTGTATTGATTTATACTGGAGTGTATTTTATCATTTGTGTCTACATCTGACCATCTGTTTGCCTGCTAATTCTGTAGCCATTCTTTCTTTCACAGGGTCAGAAAGCTATATATACTCTTTCCATTTCACATTTTTACTGAGTCGGGCTTGTTATCTTTTAAATTTTGATTTGCTTTTCTTCCTTTTTTTTTTTTTTTAAGACAGGGTCTCATTCTGTCACTCGGGCTGGCATGCAGTGGCATGATCTTGGCTCACTGCAGCCTCGACCTCCTGGGCTCAAGGGATCCCCTCATCTCAGCCTCCTGAGTAGCAGAGACTACAGGCATGCACCACCACAGCCAGCTAATTTTTTTTTCGGTAGAGACAGGGTCTCACTAGGTTGCCCATGCTGGTCTCGAACTCCCAGGATCAAGCAAACCTCCCATCTTGGCCTCCCAAAGTGCTAGGATTACAGGTGACAGCCACCATGCTCAGTCTTTCTTCTCTTCCTTTTAACCTAGTAGTAGACCTAGCATCCTTTAGGACTCTGGTATTATTAAAGCATTAATTAGTTTTTGTTGGGGAGTTGTAGAGAATTCTGTTCACTTTTATGTTTGCTTGTCTACATTTCTATTAGATTGAACTACAGGAAATTGCCATTTTTGGGTAAAATATGGTCAAATGTTGGCAATTTAAGATGGCTCACCTATAATTTGTTATGTAGACTTGAAAAAAAATTGGAGAACTTTGTGAGACAAATGTCAGCAAAATGCTTAACACATAAGGGCTTTTTACATGCTATGTATTACCACTATTATATAAAACAATTCAGTGCTATCTATAAAGAGTCTGATGAATGACAGCTATTCTCAAGTGTGTTTGTGCAACACTCAAGTAGCCACTTTATAGTGAGACCTCTGGGGATGCAATTTTAACATTCCATAGTCATTTTAAATTCATTTTTAAATTGCCAAGTTTGGGTGTTTTTCATCTTTGGCCGACTTGTTCTATTCTATCTACACATAGTTGTATTCACAAACTGTTATCCTCTTTACAATAACATCCTGCAGGAGCATATAAGTCCTTAAGAGCAAAAGATAGAAGAAAATGTAAAGATCTAGACATATTAAGTGTTTTAAAATATCATGCTGCAAATGTATCAAATATTTTAGTTTATCATTATTTCTGTTCAAATTGTGTGGATCAAATCTAAAGGCTAAATCCATTTCAAATCCTTTTTGAACTGTCCCCATGTTCTTAACCTATCTCAATGTCATTACGATTTTTTTTAAGAAAAATAAGTCTCAAAGAAAAATACAGACAAGGAGCAGAATAACTGGTTTTGTCATTGGACTCAAGATCATTTCTCCCATTATGATCAGTTTCAGGCCTTAAGTTCAAGAACAGTATTTATGTTGGGAGTTGATTTAGGCAAATTTTCGTTCAAAGGATAAACTAATTTAAGAGCCAAACAAAGGGTTTGCTAAATTAATTGCTAACTCATTTTTCTAAATTTGAAGCTTCAATGATTGCTTCTGTTAATGCAACATTGTCCTAGAGTACGGGCAGCTTTTGTAGCACTCTTGTCATTGCCATAATTAATTCTCACTTGGAGCAAGTACAACATTCATCACATTTTAGACAGTGCTCCAGCATACTGTGTCAGAACAGAAGGAAGGCGGTGATTGACAAAATGTTTATGTGACAGATACATTCACCATATAAATACACATCTGATGAACTTGAAAATTAGCTTGCTGTTTGGAACAGTCATGCATATTTTAAAGACCAACTTCACAGAAATGCTATTTTCCACTGCTCATTTCAGCTAAAAAGAGTAGTAACATAATGCTCATATGCCAAAACAAAATGACTTATTTTATTCAGCCATTTCAAACAACTGATGGCAGGAAATAGCAGGAAACTTAAGGCCAGGCCACTTAAATTCCCGTAATAGGCAAGGAGTGCTTTTTTTTTCAATTAAGGAGAAAGCCAAACATTTTTGTCCAATACTAATATTCTTTGGCAATTTTTACTGAATCTTAGATGTTACTTTTTGTCATTTTAAATATGCATACTTATTTTTGACTATCTTAGTCTTCAGAATTAACAATGCACACACACAGTAATTAGCTGAGCTCTATCTCCAGTTCACCTGCTCCTTAGTTTCCAGTCATAAATTTTGTCTCTTCTCTCTACTTTCCCATTACACTTCCCAGAGGCTGGCTCCACTCTTTTCTGCTACCTTATGCAATGCTAAGCAATTCTGCTTCTTAATCCTGGTTATCAATTAACTACTGCTGTGTAACAAACAATCTCAGCAATAAGTGGTTTAAAATAATAGCCACTGTTGTTTAAGAATCTGTAGGTCGGCTGGGTGGTTCTGCTCATGTTTGTGCAGGTCAGCTGGGGCCTGGCTGTTCTAATATATCTTCACTCTTATGTCAGGTGAATGACTGAGGCAACAGGAGTGACAGGGCCTCATGACTCTTGGCATCCAGAAGGCTGCTGTGGGCTCTCTCTCATAGCAGCTAGGAACAGAGGGAACAGAAGCTTGAAAGGCTGCCTGAGGCCTAGACCTAGAATTGGACCAGTGCAATTCTGCCACCTTCTTTTAAACAAAGCAAGTTACAAGGCTAGCCTAAATCCAAGAAGGAAAATAGGCTTCACCTCTTGAGAAAAGAAGCTGCAATGTCACACTGCAAAGTGCATGATAAATAAGAACTGAACTAGAAACTTCTGTAATTACTCAATCACGCTCCTCCACCATTATTCCAAAAATATTTGTTCTGCACTTCTTTTCAATGTCCATACCCCGATGAAGCCAAATGAAGTTTGTTGACCAACTTACTTACAACTTACAACCAGCAGAGAAAGCCAGGTTAGAATCCAAAGTCAAGGAGCAAGACAAAAGAGAGAGATTGTCATAATCCCAGTTTATTATGTGTGTCTTCAGTGTCAACAAGACCAAAGTAAAGCTTCTCTATGCTACCAGCTTTGAAATGAGAATTCTGTTCCCTTTATGTTTGCTTGTCTATACTTCTATCAGATTGAACTACATGAAATTGCCATTTTTTTTGGTAAAATATGGTCAAACGTTGGCAATTTAAGATGTCTTACCTGTAATTTGTAAAGTAGACTTGAAAAAAAATGTAGACTTGAAAAAAAAAATCATACTTTGATTCTTTGGGAAATGATGGGAAGTTTTTAGAATAACCATACACAGACATTTTTAAATAAAAGCAATTTCTTTTTTAAAAAATCCTTCTAGTTTTTAAAGGATTCATTGGCTCATGGAATTGAACATGAATGGAAATTTAATGTAGAGAGGAAAATACAGCATGGATTTTGACATGACACAAAACTAAATTCGAATTTCACTTCTGCAAAATTTAATACCATGTGACTTTGACCTAATTGTTTGGCCACTCCAGCCTTACTTCTCACCTGCCTTACAGACTCATTATGAGAACAAACATGTTGTATTATATGAAAGTCAATACACATGGCAAATGTTAATCATATTTTTATTTATTTAATGCATTACTTTACACTCTCACAGAAATGAGAAATGAAGGGGACAGGGCAAAGCCAGGAAAACTTAGCCCAGAGCTCTTCCACCTAACAGGGAGTCTTAGAACTATAATTTATGCTTTTTAAGAAAAATAACTCACTTTCTAAAAATAGAATTTTGAAGTTAACATTCTTCTTCAAAATTATCAAATACATTTAAAAAGTTCCATTAAGTAATATCACTTCTCCAAACATGTTTGTATGCATGAACTCTTCAAGCATGTTATTTGATTCAACTACGTTCTTTAATATACCACAAAGAATATGTCCAACAAAAATACTGCTTCAATCAAACCTGTCTGATAAATAAACAGTTTGTATATTTGCATTTGTTAGGATATCTGTTAGTCATAGACTCCTGAAACCTTTGACAAGCCATGAAAAAAGTGTACTGACAACTCAACATATGTGGTCAAAATAAATAAATAAGCAATGCTTTAGTTTTTCTGGAGGATTTTTTCGTTACATGGGAGAAGAAAACGAATCCCTACACCACTTAAAAGAAAGTATGCTTGCATCTTCAATACTCAAAAGGAAAAAAACAAATCATTGTTTTACAAAGTTGAAAGGCATCTTTTACCATTTCACAGAAATCTCAAACATTCGCATCCCTAGAGTCCCAGTTAATGTCATGTAGTTCATATGTATTTTGAGGTGGTTATATACTTTATTCATAAGATTCTTTTATTTATTTCAAAGAATTTATTTGTACATTGTTTACCTTCTTTGCCAAGTTCAGTGATACACTGTGATGCCTTTTCTTGGTGGGCAGAGGAAAAAATGCATTTCTGGAGAAATTGTGGTTTAGAACTAGTTTTCAGGGTGGCAGCCCCCAAGAGGAAAATTGGCTAAAAAGGATCAACAATCTTTAATTCTATCACAAGTGTAATCTTGTAATGAGACCTGAAAATTTCATTTTTGTTAATAGAAAGAGAACCAGCATGAAATGTAGTGAACAAAGCATTTCCACTGGCTGCTAACACAGCCACACCGAGTCATCACTGACTCAGTGTAAAAAAAATTGATTTAATTATATTGAAGAGAAAGGGATGGGGACAGACTGAATCAGCACAGTCAGCCAAATGCAAACAAGGCACACAACTCAAAACTGCTGTTGGGAATGCAATATGCTTTAAGTGTGGAGCTGAAGTGTTCATCTCTGACTGTTTCATTCTCAGGAACATCTCTGACTGTTCCATTCTAATAGGTAGCAATTCCAGTCTTACTGAAAAGCAGTTCTCCCTTGCAAGATAGCTGACCCATTTTTCCAATGATTTCTCTGCTGCGGAGCCATAATTTACCAACAAATAAGCCAATTAAGCCAATTAAGTGGTGTGTTCACTCCTTTGGGTCACTTCCTAATGAGTCTAAAAACCCATTTGCTATGATTCGAAAGTTTTTGTGCCCCCAAAATTCATATGTTGAAACCCTAATTCCCAAGGTGACTGTATTAAGATGTGGGGCCTTTGGAGGTGAATATCATGAGATATTCATGAGATATCATGAGGTATTCATGAGATACCATGACATATATCATGAGAATAGAGCCCTCATGAATTAAATTAGTTCCCTTATGAAAGAGACCCAGTGAAGCTTATTTGCCCCTTCTACCATGTGAGAACACACTAAGAAGACGCCACGTATGAATCAGGAGATGGGCCATTCCAGACACTGAACCTGCAAGCACCTTGATTTTGGACTTCCCAGACTACAAAACTGTGAGAAATAAATTTCTGTTGTTCATGAGTTATCCAGTTTATGGTATTTTTCTATAGCAGTCCAAATGGACTAAAGCATCATTCTTGTGAATTAATCTAAAACACCCTCTCTCCAAGAACATTGCCCAAATACACATGGAGTCTACTCTGATCTGTTTTCATTAGGGATCATGTCATTATCAAATTGTAAAAAACAATTACCCATATATAAATATATAGACATATTATATATTTATATATAGGTATATATACATACACATATACATACAGATATATCGAGATACAGATATATCGAGATACAGATATATCGAGATACAGATATATCTGTGAATAAATAAGCTTTACTTCAAGCAGAAAGGCAGCATGTCCAGCCCCAGGACCTAAGATAGCCCTCATGGACTTAGCCTCTAGGCAAGAGCCCACACATCTAACCTCCTGGCTGGCCTCCAGGCTTGAGGCTAGTCCCCATGCACTATGGCTGCAGAGGACCCAGGGTCCAGGCTCATCCCTGTAGACCACAGTGCCAAGTTGGCCCCCATGAAATGAGGCTCCAGAATCACCTCTGCAGACCTAGGCTCCAGAATAGCCCCCATGGATTCAGGACCCAAATCTACTCCTGTGGACTCAGGTTCCCAGCCACCTAGCACTGGGACAGTTCCCATGGACTTAGCCTCTAAACCTGTCCTAGTGAACCCAGGTGCCATGCTCATCTCAGTGTCTGGCTGGCCCTTGTAGACTCAGGCTCAAGGACTACCCTAGTGCCAGTTCAAGCAATGTAGACCCAGGTTTCAGGCCAGCCCCCATGGATACAGACTCCACCACCAGCCCTGGGAACCCGGTCAACAAGTCCAACCTAGTGAAACCAAACTCCAGATCCACCCCAATGAACACAGGTGGCAGGCTTGCCTATCTGCTAACCCAGGTATCAGTCCAGCCTGCCCAAGGACTAGCAGACTCAAGCCTGCCTATAACCTGCCTTGTGAAGGGCTTCCCCAAACAAAGCCAGTCTGCAAAGATTGAAATAAGTCTCTACTTCTTCAAATGTACAGACTTCAACATAAGACAATAAGAAACATAAAAAACACAACAAAAACAACAACAAAATAACACTGCCAAAATAACATCATAATCTTCTAGTAGCTGATCCCCAAAGAAATGGAGATATAAATAATGCCTAACAAAGAACTTAAAATAATGCTTTAAAGAATTTCAGTGACCTTTAAGAAAATACAGAGAAATAATTTAATAAACTTAGCAATAAAATAAATGACCAAAGTGAGGAACTTTCAAAAGAAATTAAAATTATTTTAAAAATCAAACAAATTCTGGAGGTGAAAAATACAATGAGTGAAATGAAAATTACAATAGAGATCATCAATAGCAGAATTGGTCAAGCAGGAGAAATAAACTGTAAACTAGAAGACAGTATATTTAAAATATAGTCAAAAAAAGAAAAAAAGGAATGAAGAAAACTTTTTGGATTTATGAAACAGCATCAAAAGCGGAAATATTTGAGAGATAGAAGTTTGTGAAGAAGACAAAGGAGAGATAAATAGAAAGCTTATTTAAAGAAATAATAGCATAAACTTTCCAAATATGGGAAACATATACATATCCAAACTATAGAAAAGTCAAAAGTCTTCTATCAGATTAATTCCAAACAGGAATACACAAACATATATTATAATCAAACTGTCAAATATCAAAGACAAGGAGAGGAACCTGAATACAGTAAGATAAAAAAAGCAAATGACATATAAGGAGTTCCAATAAGGCCAGTGACATATATATATATATATATATATATATAAAATAAGGCCAGTGATACATAATATATATATTATATATATAGCTGAAGGAAGAAAAGCGCCAACCAACACCAACTGTAAGGCACCTGGCAAAGCTGTTCTTGAGAAATGCAGTGACACACACTTTCCCAAATGAACAAAAACAAAGAGTTCATCACTACCAGACCTGTCTTACAAGAAATACTAAAGAGATTTCTTCAGGCTGAAAGGAAAGGACACTTAGAAACATGAAAATATATTAAAGTATAAAAATCACTACTAAAAATAAGTACATGGTCAAATTAAGAATATTCAAATACTGTGATGGTAGGGTATAAATTGCATGTCTTTATTGTGAAGGTCAAAAGACAAAACTATTTAAAATAAAAATAACTACAATAATTTGTTAAGGAATACACAATGCAAAAAGAGGTAAATTTTGAATCAAAACATTTAATGCAGGGAGATTGAGTAAAAATGTAATATTATTTTATACAATCAACATTCAGATGTTAAGATTATCAGCTTAAAACAGCCTGTTATAACTATGTTTTATGTAAGTTTCATGATAACCACAAATGAAATGTTAAGGCCGTATTTGGCAAGCTCACCAGCTAACATCATACTCAATGGTGAAAAGCTAAACGTTTTTTCTTTAAGATTGGGAACAAGGCAAGAATGCCCACTTATCATTTCTATTCAACATAGTACTGGAAGTCCTAGCCAGAGCAATTAGACAAGTGACAGAAATAAAGGGCATCCAAATTGGAAAGGGAGAAGTTAAATTGCCCCTGTTCGCAAATGACCATAATCTTATATGTGGAAAGCCCTAAAGATTGCACCAGATAACTGTGAGAACTAAAATATGCATTCAATAAAGTTGCAGGATACAAAATCAACTTACAAAAATCAGTAGTGTTTCTATACATTAACAATGAACTATCCAAAAACAAGAAAACAAACTCATTTACAATAGATAAGAAGAAATAAAAAATAAAATACTCAGGAATAAATTTAACTAAAGAGGTGAAAGTCCTCTGCAAGGAAAACTATGAAACTATTAAATTATAAACTAATAAACTATAAAACTAAAAACTGTTAATGAAAGAAATTGAAGAAGATGCAAATAAATGGAAAGATATTGCATATTTACAGATTGGAATAATATTGTTAAATGTTCATACTACTCAAAACGATCAACAGATTTAATGCAATTCCTATCAAAATTCCAATGACATTTTTCACAGAAGTATAAAAAAATCTCCTAAAATTCATACGTAACCAGAAATGACCCAGAATAGCCAAAGCAATCTTAAGCAAAAAGAACGAACTTTAATGCATCACACTGCCTGATTTCAAAATATACTACAAAGCCATATTTATCAAAACAATAGGGTACTGGTATAAAAACAGAAACACCTGTTAATAAAACAGAATGGAGAGCCTGGAAATATGTCCAGTTGACTAAAATATACATTTATAGTCAACTGATTTTTGACAAAGTTACCAAGAACACACAATAAGAATAGCTTCTCTTCAGTAATTGGTGCTGGGACAACTGGTTATCTATACGCAGAAGAATGAAATTACATCCTTATGCAAAACTCAACTCAATGTATTTTTAAAAATCTACTCAAAATGGATTAAAGACTTAAAACAGGAAACTATAAAACTACTAGAAGAAACTGTAGAGGAAAAGCTCCATGACTTTGGTCTGAGTGATGATATTTTTTTAATATGACCCCAAAAGCACAGGCAACAAAAGTGAAAATAGACAAACAGAAAATAGACAAATGGGATAATATCAAACTAAAAACTTATACAGCTAAGGAAATAAACAACAGAGAGAAGAGACAACCTATGGAATGGGAGAAAATAACTGCAAACTGTGCATCTGATAATTACATCCAATGTATATAAGGAACTCAAACAACTCAATAGCGAGAAAACAATCTGATTTTAAAATGGGCAAAGAACCTGAATAGACATTTTTCAAAAGAGAGCATGCAAATGGCCAACAGATAGATGAAAAAGTGTTCAACATCACTATTTATCAGAGAAATGCAAATCAAAATCACAGTGAAATATCACATCCACCTTCTTAGAATGGCTATTATCAAAAAGATAAAAGACAAGTGTTGACAAAGATGTGGAGAAATAGAAATCATTGCACACTGTTGGTGAGAATGTAAATAAATAGAGCTATTACAGAAAACAATACAAAGCTTCTCAAAAACTTAAAAATAGAACCACCATATGATTCAGCAACCCTGCTACTGAATGTTTATCCAAAAGAAGTGAAGTTAGTATGCCAAAGAGATATCTGCACTCCCATGTTTATTTCAGTGCTGTTCACAATAGCCCAAATACAGAATCAACATAAGCGTCCAATAAATAGATAAAGAATATATGGTATATATACATAATGAAATCCTCTTTAGTTGTTTTTAAAAAAAGGAAATCCTGTCATTTGCAATAACATGGATAAACCTAAAGGATATTATGTTAAGTGAAATAAGCCAGGCACAGAAAGACAAATACGGCATGATCTCACTTATGTAGAATCTAAAAAAGTTGAACTCATAGAAGCAGAGGCTAGGGGATCATATTGGCCAAAGGATACAAAATGTCAGTTAGGTAAGAAGAATAAGTTCAAGATCTATTGAACAACATGGTGACTATAGTTAATAATATACTGTATTCTTGAAAATCACAAAGAGTGGATTTTAAGTGTTCTCAACAAAAAACATATGTGAGGTAATACATATGTTATTAGCTCAATTTAGCCATTCCACAGTGTATACATATTTCAGAACATCATTCTGTACAAAAGTATTTTTATTTGTCCATTTTAAAAATAAATAAAATATGTAAGAGAAAAAAAAGAAAGAAAGCATGGTGAAGACTGGACTACAGTCAGGAAACCTATAACTTTGTTCAGCTACCTGTTGACTAGCTCAGGTTATAAGCTTTCTGAGTGATCTTTCTATACCTACAGTTTTTGCTTGTAAAAAGTTACAGGATTGGCTGAGATTACTGACAAAGCCCCTCACAGGTCTAAAGTTTTGTGATCTAAAGTTGTTTACCAGGAATCTACAAATTGCCTAAAGTCATGGTCTGTATAACCTAAAGCAAAGCCTACATTTTTAAGTTATATTTTTATAAAAGTAGTTTATAAATATAAATAAGAGTACAGGCAAAAATACATGGCTATATCCAATATTCTATTCAAGATCCCTGCAGCAATTTGTTTTATAAAAAATTACATCTTCACAAAAATATCTTCAAAGATATTCCACCGAGAGTTCATACTTTTTCTCACCCTTTAAATGTACTAGAATCAGGAAAGACATATGAAAATCGATCAGTATTCTTTTCATCCTCTCCTAGTTTATATATTTTGATTTTTTTTCTTACTTGCTGATGTCCCATGTGAACATCAGCATTATTACCTTACTTTACCCTTGGACTTCCATGGAATTAATGAACTGTTGCAATAGCCAATCATAATTTGTGTTTATGGTTTAGCGTTCTGTCTGGCTTATAATTATTTTTAGTACAGATCTGCTAGTTCAGTAAATGCCTTCATTATTCTTACAGCTGAAGAAGCTTTTGGTTATGCAGAGCTTGTCGTGTCCCTGCACCTTACTTCTTGGCCACCGCTTGTAGTAAACATCGTTTTTGCTCCATTTTAATAGAGCTGCCTGCAGAAGGTCATTTATTAGGTAATCACTTGTCTGTGAAAAATTCTAATTACTCTATGTTTGTCAAAGGGAGGAAAATAGCACTGGATGTGAATGCTGAATGAGAAGCAAACCAGAATGCAGATAAGGGAATCAGAAGTTTTTTAAATTGGTAGATAAAAAGATGTGTTAAGTGCACCTACATGTTGAGGGTTAAAAAGAAAAGATACACTATCAGCTATAATAAAGATAAAAAAGCATAGAGTTTATGGTGTTATCAAGTTGGAGTTAAAGCAAAAGAAAAATCGTTTATGAAGGTTACAGGGATGTTTTTCCTGTGGAATCTTAGTGCCCCCTGCTGATCCTCAGAAAATGTTTTACATTTACATTGGTTTCTGTTTTTCTTCCCACATGGGTATTTTCCTATTATGATACTTACTTTTCAGGAAATATTTTTCCTATGTGACTCGCTATCTCAGTAATACTATCACACATTAGTATCTGTAGCTCCTCATAGAAAAAAAAGTGATTCATCAAAAATGCCTATCCATAAACTTTAAAAGAGTGCAAAGAGTTTGAAATTACTACTTGTATTATAACTGAACTGGTTGAACGTTTAATTAAAAAGAAAGAAATCATCACCACAAAGAAAGAAAATAAAAGTGAAAATACATGGTGACATTATCAACGACCCAGACTGGAGTACTGTTTCTGAGTTGGATGCTTGTTGAACCAGTTCCTTGTTTACGACTTGCATCAGTTTATAACTAGACACAGACACATCAGACATCAAGACACAACACATTGCCGAAGACCACCCATTAGTAATATCAATTTTTTCACATTTTAGTCTCCTGTCATACGTTATCTGTGAGATAAATACTATTATTCTCATCTGAGGAGTGGGAAAAATGAGACTCATAAAACTTATGTAATTATCAGAAGGTTGTGAACCATTGATGGCAGACCATCATCTTAGATTATTTTTAGAACACAAGGGAATATAAAAGCACTTTCCATGCCCACTCCTCACTCCACTCCAGATTATTTCTGAGCAAATCACAGACATTTATAAATATTTCAGTATTTGTCTCTAAAAATAAGGTCTCTTTTAAAAAGCATTTTCAAAAATCTAGCAAAACCAAGATATTTAGCTATGATTTCAATGTCCACACTCTCTTCATCAATTAACCATTTCTTTTATTTTCTGATGCTTTGATATCTGCTTGCCTTGCTGACCCTACAAGGACTCCTCCTTCCTTCCAGGATTAGCCAATTCCTGGAGATGGTAAACAACTCATCTTTGAAAAGCGAGAACAATTTGTAAATGAAAACCAAACCACTCCACGGCCAGGTACCAGACAACTAGGGCAAACTCCTATGACCCAGAGCCCCACTGAAAATATTCAACCTAAACAATCATAGACCTGATTGTTCTGCCTCACCCATTCCTTCCCACAGAAACCATAATAAAGACTTATATCACCTGTGCCCACCCTGGTACCTCCTTGTGTGGTCCTTCATGGCAGAGTGTGCCCCCTAGTCTGGGAATCTGCAAGTATAACAAACTATATTTTCAATGGCAGTTGTCTACTGATCCATTAACATTACTATATATGAATAATAATAAATCCTATTAACACAAACCACTACCCTACAGCAACTACACACAGTCTCCTTCCATCACATATTCATGAGAAGATAAAATTCATATAAAATAATAAGTATGTCCTAATCTTAGAAATGCTGAATTATGGGGTCAGTGACACACAAAGCATTTTTATAAGTAGGATAACCCTTTCACATTAAATAAAAATGACTGTCAGTTATTTTGCATCATTAAATGGCTTCATTGACATTCTTGATTGTAAAAAAATCATTTTTCCAAACCATCAACTTCTACACAATTCCTGAGCCGTGATAACACCAACCAGCCCACTCCAACAAAGCAGTCAGACTTTAACAATACTAAATGGTGTTTAAGGTAAAAGATAACTTTGAGTCAGTCTGTCTGAGGAGTTGCAGGAAAAAGACAGAAGAGGGTAGACCCTTAACAGTCCAAATTTCTGTGTGGCTAACTTGAATCAACAAGACTTTGATACCTAACATCAAAATTTCCATTCATAAGGAAGAAGAAGGCACCAAACAAGCTTCTCAACTATACTGTTAATTTAATTCTCAACATCATTCTATAAGTTAGAGTTAAACTATCCTCACTTTACAGACGTGAAATACAAGACTCAGGAATACTAAGATGCTTGCCTGTTAAATTTCAAAACCTTATTCTCACTTTACGCATCATGTTCTTCCCACCAAGCCCCAGCATATTCACAAATGTCTCAAACTCTTTAGCCAAAGCTGTTGTATAGTATAAGGTAATTCCTGCATTTCAAATAAGTATTTGGTATTATATATAATCTGTTTTTTAATTATAAACAATTAAAGTTGGGTGAAGTTTCAGGTGGTTTCCAGCATAAAACTCAAATTTAATTTTCAGCTAATCTCAAGCTTAACGCCAGTGGGCCACAGCCAGCCTCGGGTATCACCAATGTAGCGTTTTTCCCATGTCCCTACATAACACTAAGGCAGTGTCTACACTTGTTAGTTAAATCGTATGACCCTTCTCAGGTAGTCTATTCCAGTACCAAGATCCAGTTCAGCACGAAGACACCTTCAGCCCAGAATGGCCTAGCCAGATTCAAGGGGTGAGGTGAGGAAGGGGGATACACAGTGAAATTTGAATTGCAGATAAACAGCAAATAATGTCTAGGACAAGTAAGTCCCCTGAAATATTTAGGATATACTTTCTACAGGAAAAAAAGTGTTCCCTATTTATCCATAATACAAATTTAACTAGGGGTCCTGTATTTTACCTGGCAACCCTAGTCCAAAGTCTTCTAGAAAACCTGAATTCGTTTTGTGGTCTCATCCAGAGGTGGCTCTGTGCTGAGGAAGAAGGCTAAATCCAGAACCCAGTTCCCACACATTTCTTGAAATATAAAAATGCTATGAGGCTCCTCTAGGCCACATCTGCAGGTAATTTCACTCCTATGACCCATCCTAATTTGAATAGGAAATCACAGAGATAATCTAGAACCAGATAAGCTCCCAGGGTAGAAGAAGCAAGATGGCATGGTTATTTACTTCACTAACTCATTCTTTATCCCAATAAGACATATAGAATCTCAGACTTGGCATTTGATGTCTTTTTTTTTTTTGAGACGGAGTTTCATTCTTTTCTCCCAGGCTGGAGTGCAATGGCACGATCTCGGCTCACTGCAACCTTTGCCTCCTGGGTTCAAGCGATTCTCCTGCCTCAGCTTCCCGAGTAGCTGGGATTACAGGCGCCCGCCACCATGCCTGGCTAATTTTTGTATTTTTAGTAGAGACAAGGTTTCATCACGTTGGCCAGGCTGGTCTCGAACTCCTGACCTCAGGTGACCCACCTGCCTCAGCCTCCCAAAGTGCTGGGATTACAGGCATGAGCCACCACCCCCGGCCTGATGTCTTCGTAATAGATGGATGTGGGGACATGAGAAAGACAGAAGAAAAAGATAATTGCTATTAAATAAACCTAGAAACAAGTTGCATATAATGCCATCTTTAATATATCAGAATAGGTTTTATTATATGTATTGCTTTAATTTTAATTCACATTTTCTAATAATAAACAGTTCAGAGCATGATTATTTTGGAGAAAGTGCTGTTCCTATTTCAGACTGTTTGGAAGAGACTTATATTTAATTCACTATAATATTTCTAAATTCTTCTTGTGGTGGTATGTTATGATTTCCTGGACCCACAAGATGGGGAGACATTTCTTTTGTCAATGTTGTTTCCTGTGAGAATAATTCATTTTTAAAGAAAAATATAATTTATTTATCAAAATTCAGACTGCTATTGCTGCACATTACCTGCAAATATTTTATGAGGTTTGGGTTTTTTGTTTTTTTTAACTTGGAAAACTCATAACTTGTTTCAGTGAGGGTGAAAGCTTTGACTGAAAGATGAAAATAACAATGACAGTCTCACACAAAGTGTCAAAAAGGGTTTCAACTTGAGGGAATATTGGTGGTTTGTTGACATCCATCTTAGTATATATTTCTAGAACAGTGAATATCATATTGTTCCACTTGCCAAAATGTCATGAATTTAAAGCTGGTCTCAGAAAATACCATCAATGCTGACTGTGAAATTTCCTGTGACTTAAGTGGAAGAACAATATTACATGCTCTCTTTTGTGCAAGAACTGTTATTATTAAAGCAATTTAAATCAAAGTCAGTTTTTCTGGGCCAGCCAGGAATGCCTCATTACAAACTCCAAACTTGTTGAGGCAATGAAGACACTTAAAGAGAGTTCAAGAAAAACAGCTTCTTATAAATGACTTTCTAAAATCTGATTTAGCACCCCCATCCAAGATAATCATAGTTCAAGATATTTCCATATATAAGATGAGCATTAGAACAAGACAGTGATGGCAGTATTAGCAATGCATTCACTGTGAAAATAAACTGGTAGTGAAGTGATCACAGCAGAAAGTAATGAACATAAATAAGAAATACCATTTGGAAGGGGTGACATACTGGGACTCAAGCAACTTAGCATTGTTTGGACAAGACAACCTTGATAGCTACTTCCCACCTTCGGGTTCCATGATTCTCTGATTATCAGAAAACTCTCATCATACATTTCAGGATGCATGAGGAAATGACAGAAAAATTATTTACATTTTTGAGGAAATGCTTTTTATAGCTGATATCTTTTTAAATTATTTACTTGCATTTTCTTTCTTCTTTTTTTTTGAGGGGATTAATATAACAAAGATTTATTTCTTCCTCATGCAGATATTTGTTACAGGTTGTTTGGGACTCCATGCCATATAATCACACCTGGGACACGTTCATCACAGGTCAACTGGGGATTCTTCTCCATGTCATTTTTACTGCGGGAGCCAAGCTGACAAAGCAGCTTGAATGTGGAAAAACTCAAACTGTGTTTCTCCCACTATTATTTGTATTTTCTTCATACATATTTTCACCCAATATTTTGTTTCTTAGAGTATTTCAGTTTCCAGTTCTTATTAATGTGAATAATTTTACAAAAATGTAAGTCAAATAAGGCTGTGCTACTATAATGATTTGATGTCTGACATTATTATCCAAGTGTTTATGATCCCATTTCCCTGGATATAGATGTCATTGTTGGGAAATTAATCATCAAAGACACCCTTACTCTTCTTCCTCTTCCTGTGTGTACACAGAAGTCTCAGAATTCTATGAAACATCTAGTTTCTCTCTGCCTCATAAGCAAATAAAACAAAACTTAAACTTTATATAGATAGTTGCTTAAATGGTTTAGAATAGCAGTCTTTAAGCTGTGTTCTATGGCGCCCTGGGGTTCCCTGAGATCCCTTCAGAGGGTCCATGAAGTTAAAACTATTTTCACAATAATACTAACATATCATTTGCCTTTTTTACTGTGTGAACATTTGCACTAATGGTGCAAAAGCAATGGGGGGTAAAACTGCTGTTGTCTTACCGTGAATCCAGGAAGTAGCAATAAGTGTAATAACATTCATTGTATATGTCATTGAAAATATATTAGTTAAGTTCATAGAAATTTTAAAAGCCAGTTTTACTTAACAACATTGTTGATGATGTAGTAGAAAATATTGTCTCAACCTTGAGTTGAGGTCCTTTGAGAAATTTTGTGTAATAACTGAGAAGTACACAGAAAGCATTCCTACTCATACTAAAGTGTGATGGTGTCACCAAGAAAAGCAGGTTGCAGTTGTCAGGGTGCAAGCTAAACCAGCTGCCTTTTGAATCAAATACCATTTTTGCTTAAAAGAACAATGACAAGCTACATTTATTAGTAACTGGAGATTTGGTGACATTTTCTTGAACATGAACAAGGCGAGACTGTCAGTTCAAGGAAAACAACTTACAGTATTTGTTACCAATGATGAAATTCTACTTTTAAGCAAAAATCAGAATTGTGGAAAACTTATATCCATATGGCAATGAGCTTGGCTATTTCACAATACTTACTTTTTTGGTGAGATTTATTATACATGAATAAATATGATTTTTACATTGTATAATAAGATACAGCAAAATTCGGAAGCTCTGCATAACTCAGGAACCAATATTTTCCAATAATCAATGCATAATCTTACAAAATCACGTAGGGGTATAGGACACATTCAAAGGGCAATAGAGACCAATACATTTTAAGCCAGGAGTATACAAAGTTTATTGACTTGATTTCAGATTCTGTTACAACTAACCTTTAAAAAACTAAAGACATTATGTTTTGATGGTGTATCAAGAAAACATCAACAATTATCTGAGAAGACTAATAAAATAATTCTCCCTTTTCTAAAACTCATCTGTGTAAGGCTAGATTTTTCATATACTTCAACCAAAACGTATTGCAAGTTACTGATTGCAGAAACAGATGTGATTATAATTATTCTACTACCTTCTAATTAGCCAAACATTAAAGAGATTGACAAAAATGTGAAACAAAGACATCCTTTTTGCAAAAATTATATTAATTTTGAATAATTATTTTAAATAAAAATATTTCATTTTTATTAATATGTGATGGGTTTATTATTATCTTAAATTATTAATAAATATTTTAATTCATCAGTTTTAACTTCTCATTTGTTAAGTACCTACAGATATAACCCATATCACAGCAAGAAAGCTTGTTTCAGAACACAATAATTTTTTTTTTTTGAGACGGAGTCTTGCTCTGTCACCCAGGCTGGAGTGCAGTGGCTCAATCTCGGCTCACTGCAACCTCTGCCTCCCGGGTTCAAGCCATTCTCCTGCCTCAGCCTCCCAGGTAGGTGGGACTACAGGCGTGCACAACCAAGCCCAGCTAATTTTTTTTAATATATTTTTAGTAGAGATGGGTTTTCACCATGCTGGCCAGGCTGGTCTCGAACTCCTGACCTAAGTGGAGGCCTGCCTCGGCCTCCCAAAGTGCTAGGATTACAGACATGAGCTACCGTGCTGGCCTAATTTTTAAGATGGTAACGGTGTGCTGAGATCAGAAATTTGAAACCTTCTGCTTTAGAGCAATGTGGAATTTTCTATCAGCAAAGGAATTGTGAGAAGTTTTTTAGAGCATTAATTGCACAACTAAAACAATTTACTTTATATTCTTAGGCAAGTACCCAAGACATATATTCCTTCCTCTTGTGTATTTAGATTTTAAAAATACAGGTCTTTCCATAAGCATTGATCAACTCAGGCATCTCTTCTCCATAAACTTTTCCAATGTGTCTCTGCTCAACTAACCAGCTTCTCTCTATTGGAAAAATGATTCACTATTGGGAGAAAGACACTTACAGGAACAAATTGAATCACAGGTTTCTAGAGATGCTTTCCAAAGACCATGTTATGACATTTAAGTGCTTGCTAAGCAGTAAATACTGACTCACTTTCCTGCTACACTCTTCAGAGCAGAAAGAGAAATCTACAAAAAGGGCAATGTAGTTGGGATCCACCACAGCCTTGAGACTGGGCCGTGTTTCTAGGGCTTACCCACATTTCACCACCACTTTCTCTGAGAAATAATGCAAACTGGAGAACAAGGTCAGAGAAGTTATCTTGGATGGTAAAAGAGAAGAAAGGAGAAGAAAGGATAAGCAGAAAATCAAAAAAGGGCATAAAAAATTACTGGGGAAAATAATTCTTAGTCACTCACCATTTCTTATGTTTGTGAAAACAGAAACGAGGAGCAAGTGTTGTTATAAGAATTGTTCTTTCCCCTCCCCTTCCATTACCCACATCTGTCAAGCTATCCCTGTTTCACTTTGTTTCCTCTGCACTCTCTATTAACTTCTTTGTCCTCCTCTTTTCTTTTCCTATAGCAAAGACTTTTTGTCATTTTTTGTTTCTTTTCTCTTGTTTCTTTCCCTTTTCTAATCCTTGAAGACTATCTTTTCCCCTTCTCTTTTCCATTTATCTCCTCAACCTTTCAAATATTTTTTACTCTTTAGTCTCCTAATGCATTTTCTTCTCCCATTTTTCCCTTTCTATACTATGCAAATGGTGTTTAATTAATCAAAAGCAATATATCTGAAATTTCCAAACTTGAAACATGAGACCAGTAGGACTGACAGATTTGTAATCTCAAGGTACTTTGAGGTCACACCATTTTGAAATTGTGTTTTCTTTTAAATAAAAATCTAGAATACATAAAACATACAATACAATACATACATACATACAATACAAACATCTTCTAGATGATCCGGAATGGATATCTTTTTTAAAAACTTCTACTGCTCCCTTTTAATGTTGCACTTTGTGTTCATATTTACAATTGTAAAAGTCTACATTAATGTCACATTATGTCACGTCATATTATTTAAAAAAAAGTTTCACAGTAGTTAATTGGGAAAATTGAATCATCACGTAATAACATAGACAAATTTAAATTTTAAAAAAACCTGTGCCCTGTGCAACCTGGGTGTGGTAGCACATGCCTGTAATCCCAGCACTTTGGGAGGCCAAGACTGGCAGATCATTTGAGGCCAGGAGTTCAAGACCAGCCTGGCCAACACAAAAATTAACCGGGTGTGGTGGCAGGTGCCTGTGGTCCCACTGCTCGAGAGGCTGAGGCAGGAGAATCACTTGAACCCGGGAGGTGAAGATTGCAATAAGTGGAGATCACACCACTGCCCTCCAGCCTGGGCGACAGAGTGAGATAATATATTTTACAGATGCTACCTCAATTTGTATCGCTTCAAAACAGTGAACTAGCATAAGTATAGTAGTAAATATAGGCCGTTGTTCTGTTCCTAACTCCAATAAAATTATATTAGCTTATCATTTAATGCAGACTCCAACACTTTCACGGTACTAAATGTTTCTTTTCTTTCTTTCTTTTTTGAGACGAAATCTCACTCTGTCACCCAGGCTGGAGTGCAGCAGCACAATCTCGGCTTACTGCAGGCTCCCCCTCCCAGGTTCAAGCAATTCTCCTGCCCCGGCCTCCCAAGTAGGTGGGATTACAGGTGCCTGCCACCACGCCTGGCTAACATTTGTATTTTTAGTAGAGACGGGGTTTCACCATGTTGGCCAGGCTGGTCTTGAACTCCTGACCTCAGGTTATCTGCCCACATCAGCCTCCCAAAGTACTGAGCCACCGGACCTGGCCAGTACTAAATATTTCTTTAGTACAAAATAAAATAAATGTCAATGACTTATCAAGAAGCTCCTTCCTGGCCAACACAGTGGCTCACACCTGTAATCCCAGCATTTCGGGAGGCCGAGGCAGGTGGATAACTTGAGCTCAGGAGTTCGAGATCAACCTGGCCAACATGGTGAAACCCCATCTCTACTGAAAATACAAAAATTAGCCAGGCCTGGTGGCACACACCTGTAACCCCAGCTACTCAGGAGGCTGAGGCAGGAGAATCACTTGAACCTGGAGGGTGGAGCTTGCAGTGAGCCAAGATGGCCCCACTGCACTCTAGCCTGGGTGACAGAGCGAGGCTCTATCTCCATAAATAAATAATAAAAAAAGAGTCTCCTTCCTAAAACTGACAATCAAGGAATTTTCTTCATCAAAATTTTTGTCAAGAATATATCTGATTGGTCTTTCTCTTTGAGTACTGAGTGAAATTCTAGTCGGCTGACTTCCAGAAGAAAACTATCAGGATAGAGCAGGTAGATTCTGGTGAGAAGTAACACTCAGAGAAAGGAAGACATACAATGTGATTAAACCTTCTGCAGCTTTTGGCCTGGAGCCAGATGCAGTCCCTGTGGAACACAGGACAACAGAGGAAACTATGGAAAAAAACAGTATGTTCTAATGTGGAGAAGCAGAACACTGAATCTAAGGAAAGCACAGCTGCTGGGAGGAGTGGAAGAATCTTAGAAGGTACAGAGTCAGAAAGAGAATCCTCACATTTGTCTACCATGTCAGTCTCTGGCAACTCGTGACCCAAAATGTGCAAAACAGACTCAAAGCAGCTCAGCTACAGACAGAAGATCTTATCTGAGACCAGGGCTGCCACTCAAGTGTCTGCAGTTCAAATCCAATCAATGTAATATCTTCAGAAGCAATGGGAAGGACACTCATCCGAGAAACGTAACAGAATCCAGTGTTTCTGTTCTTACACTCAAAATGTCCAGTATATAATCTTTCAGAATTATGAAGAACTAAGAAAATGGAACACATTCTCAAAACAAAATCTAATGTTTTCAATCTCAAAATGACTCATATGTTAGAACTAGTGGACAAGAATTTTAAAGTAGCTGTTATAATTCCCTTAATGAAGTAAAATACGTTTGCAATAAATGAAGGATAGAAAATTGTAGCAGAAAAATAAAAACAATAAAAAAGACCAAAAGAAATTCCATAAACAAAATATACAATATCTGAAATAAAAATTTTACTGCAGGGACATAGTATTCAAATGGGGATGACAGAAGAAAGAATAATTAAACTTACAGACAGGTCAATAGAAATTACACAATGTGAAAAAGAGAAAACAGGATGAAAAATGATGGACACTTTCTTAGTGACCTATGAGATAATATCAAATGCTCAAACATATGTCTAACAGGAATTCTAGAAGAAAAAAGGAGAAGGAATAAGGAATATGAAAAAATATGTAAAGAAATAATGGCCAAAAATTTCTCAAATTTAAAGTAAAACAAATTTACATATTCAAGATATTTAATGAGCCCCAAGTACATTAAACACAAATAAAGCCATACTGAGATGTATTATAATTAATCAGTTGGGTAGAAGTAATTTTGAAAATGGAATGAGAAAAGCAATGAGAAAGCAGAAAAGGAAAAACACATTACAGAGAAGGAGAGTAATTCAATGTTATGGAATTGTGGAAGCCAAAAGCAAATAGAATGAAGTCCTCAAAGTGTTCATAGAAAAAAAGCCTGTCAACTAGAATTCTACATCCAACAAAAATATAGTTCAAAAATAAAGGCCTTAAAAAGGAATGAAATCCTGCCATTTGTAACAACATGGATAGGCCTGGAGGGTATTATGCTAAGTGAAATAAACCAGACATAGAAAGACAAATACCGCATGATCTCATTTATACATGGAATCTAAAATAGTCTAACACAGAGAAGCAGAGAGTAGAATTGTGGTTGCCAGGGGCTCAGGGAAGGAGGAAATGAGGCAGTGTTGATCCAAAGGTACAAAGTTTCATTCCCGCGAAAGAAATAAGTTCTGGAGATCTACCATAAAACACAGGGTCTATGATTAACAAACGGTATTGTATTATATTCTTAAAATGTGCTAAGAGGATAGATTTTATGTAACCTTATTACAAAAGGGGAAAAAGAAAACAAAGTGGGCAGATGGAAACTTTGGAGGTGATGTATAAGTTTATGGCATTGTTAGTGATGATATTTGATGGTTTTACAAGTGTGTCCTTATCTCCAAACACATTTAAGTTTTATATATTAAATATCTATAGCTTTTCATATGGCAATCATACCTCAGTAAGTCATTTTTAAAAAAGAATAAAGGCAGAATAAAAACATTTTATAGAAAACAAAAGATTATTCCCAGCAGATCTGTTAACACAAGAAACGACAAAGGAAGGTTCAGAATGAAAGGAAATGAAACCATATGGAAACTCAAATGCTGAGAAAGGAATATAGAACATGGGAAATGGTATCTGGGTTAATGAAAAAAGTTTGTTTTGCTTTATTTCTCTTAATTTCTTTATAACACATATAATTGCTTAAACCAAACATTATAATACTTTCTTAAATGATTTATAACATGTTAAAATGCAATATATATATATATAACAACTACAGAATAAAAACTGGGGAGGGAGTCTAATATGGACCTATATGATTTCAAGGTTTCCACATTATGTAAAGTAGCATTAACTGTAAGTAGATGGTTAAGGATATATATTGTAATCTCTATTTCCACCACTTAAAAAATGACAGAAGACATAAAGCTGGAAGGTCAACAGAAAAATCAAAATGGATTTCTGACATTTCTAAATAATAAAAAAGGCAGGAAAAAATAGAAGGAAAAACAAAGCAGATAAATAAAAATAAAGTAGCTGTATTAATGCCACATAACAGAGATCTCAAGTCAAAAGTTATTACTAGTGATAAAGAAGCTATTTCATAGCAGTAAAAGGATCAATTCATTAAAAAGACATGATTAAAAAGTGTATGTTTTTAATATAGCAGGAACATACAAAAGTGAAATTTAACAAATTAAAGGGAGACATAGACAAATCCACAGTCAGAGTTGGAGATTTGTTAAATTTCTCTTTTAGCAATTGATAGATCAGCTAGAAATCAGCAAAGATACCGAAGATACGACTAACACTCTCAAGCATATTGACCAGAATATTTGTGGCTAAATTTCCATTTTTAAGATAAAGGATGATATATCAGAATCAAGTCTTAATGGTGATCATATTAATTTGTAATTGTTTATTTCTAAGTGTATCAATAGATTATATATTTCTACTCTAGTATTTCAAAAGCATCCAAAGCATTTTCAAGAATTAGAAATTGTCCATTCTAACAAATGAAGCATAGACGATACCATAACTGTCATTCCACATGTTACAGAGAGCAGTTTGGAATGTGAGCTCTGAGGTCAGGTGTACCTAAGTAAAATCCCATCTCTGGCCCTTCTTAGTTACACAGCTTGGGTGTATCACTTAATCTCCCATGATTCTTCACTTTCTCTTCTGAAAATGAAGATAATGATAGCCTGTATCTCACAGAGTTAAGCAAGATATTAAAATCAAACTGTTATCGTGGTCACTGTGTCATTATCAAAAATAGAAGCCAAATTTGCTTTGCATCTCAGTAAATAAATGAATTTTTGTTTGAAAAGTGCAAATAAATCAAACTTGAGTTGATCACAAGGAGCCTTTTAACACTGTTGAAACCACTGGAGGTTTATCCTGCAAAGCTATTTAGATTAAATCTGAAAAGCTCAAATCTTTACACCAAAGCTGAACCCCATATGGTTCAGGAGTCTTTGCCTGAAAATACATATGCTTGAGTAGAGTTTTCAATTTGTTTCTTTTTGAAATTCGTACAGTTTCCCCTCAATTGCACCCAAATGTTTTTCATTTCCTTCTCCAGGTTGACAAAGAATATTGATTTTGGTCATAACAGAGTTCTCTCCAGAGAGGTCAGAGAGGTTCTTGTTGATACTGTCTGATTTAAATTTCGTTTAAGCTGCTTGTTTTTTTAGGCATTAAATAAAAGAAATTATCTATAGCCAGGAAGAGGGTGTAAAAAGGTGACACAAGTTAAGACCACCTGCCTCCTGACAGAACTGAAGTTTAAAGTGGATTTTTTCTTTGAGTAGACTTTCAATCAAGTACTATCCAGTTTTAAAATAACTTATCCAAAATCTTTGATATTTTTCATTATGTTTTCCAAAACTGACAAAAGTTAGAGTACAAGAGTTTAGGTATAATTATTTAGAGTTAGAGTTAGGTACAATTATTTAGACTTAGAGTACAAAAGTTAGAGTACAAAAGTTAGAATACAAAAGTTTAGGTACAATTATTTCCTTTGATACTAATTCAAAAAGTCTTCTTGAATAAGATATGTTTTGTTAACATTTTTCTTTTCTAGTGTTTTCTTATTGTAATGCATTCATGAAAGAGAAATGTTCAACTTAAACTTTCAAAGAAAAAAAGCTTAAACAAATATGATTAATTCTTATGTGTGTCAAGAAGCCTCTTAAAATTACCTTTAAGCCATATGAAAAAGATGAACTATACAAGTACTTGTTTCTCATTTCAAATAAACTTGTTCAACAAATTCATTTTATTGTTTATTTTCTCAATCATGATGTTTGATTGATTTAATTTGCATGTCCATTTCATAAAGCATGAGTGTTCATACTAAAACAATGCTTACCAAGGACAAAGAGCATTTTCTCATCATAACTGGTGAACTCCCACCATAAAGCCAAAAATGAAGGAAACGGAGATCTGAAAATCAGGTATCATTAAAATAATAACAGTGTAAGAGAGCTTCCTATGATATGTAAAAATGTAACATACGTTTTTCTTAAAATTACTTTAAAAATACTCCTGGCTGGGCACGGTGGCTCACGCCTGTAATCCTAGCACTTTGGGAGGCCGAGGTAGTGAATCATGAAGTTAGGGGTTCAAGACCAGCCTGGCCAATATGGTGAAACCCCGTCTCTATTAAAAATACAAAAAATTATTTGGGCATAGTGGTGGGCGCCTGTAATCCCATCTACTCAGGAGGCTGAACCAGGAGAATCACTTGAACCCGGGGGCGGAGGTTGCAGTGAGCTGCCGCGCCGCTGCACTGCAGCCCAGGCAACAGAGCGAGACTCCGTCTCAAAAAAAAAAAAAAAAAACTCATATTTCAACATCAAACACGTCATGTATCAGCTTTCAGGGAAATGGTTGTGTTGAAGATGAAGGTTCAGCTTCACTTATAATGGCAGAGTTTGGTGTCTATGCAAAACGCCACATAGATTTGTCTTTTTAAATAATTTCAAAACTGTTTACGATTTGATTTGTACTACCATCTAAATCCATAGCAATTATTCCAAAATCAATTATAATAATGAAAGCAAACTGTGAAATGTAGATGAACATGAACACAGCTTCAAATGCTGTAGGTAATTACAGAAACTACATAAGTGAAGATAAAATGCTTCTGCTGTCATTTACTCATGATTAGCTATTAAAACATCCCGCTAGGTATTACCCAAATATTGCAATGGGTGCTTGCCAAGTCAAGACTAAGCTAACTCTAATAGTGGCTTACATGTGTTAATAAAAAGCCTAAGAGTAAAACCTACACTTGTAAACTGAAAGGGATTTATATTTTATTTCAGTGTGTAGTATATATTAATATTAATTTATGTTAATTATTAATATGTTAATTTAAGAAGGCAAAGAAAAGTTACCATTTACTGAGAATTTTATTAAATCTTAGTTCTCATTAAATGAGAAAGGATGTCAAATAGCCATGCTGAATTACTTAAAAATAAAAGACTCATCTCCCTGCACCAGTAATGTACTTTGTTCCATCCTAGATTTCACAGGCTAAACTGATTAGCAGCTCACCAAGAACTGTGAGAATTATTCAAAAGAACTAGAAGAGAGAAAACTTGTTGTGAGAAGGTCACATAAAGAACAATGAATTATACTTAGGAACTTTGCATCCTAGAGCTCATAAAATGAAAAAAAACTCCATTGCTTTTTCTCTCAGCTCAGTGAGGGGGATACTTTATCAAACATTTCTGAAAGTAAGACATCCTGCTGGCTTTATTTTATTACACAGGGAATAAAACACATTGCTTTATTAGAGTTGTTTCAAGAATGCATCAAAGCTGTGGGCTCTCAAGACAGAAATCAAAGACTAAAAAAAAATCGCATCTGCTGTATCTCCCCCCAAAAAATATATTTGACTATAATTAATGTAGAGTTGAAAGACAACTTGTAGAAATATGCCAAATAAATCACATGCCAAAGTGATTATACATTTAACTTTCCCATAACCATAACATCATGATATCCTGGCCATGGAGAAGTTTATCTTCTTCATTATATAATGCTATGATCATTGTTGAGAAATAACATCTGGGAAATTTAAGAGCTCTCAATGAATCATATACTCAATCTGGGTGACTTTTCCCATTGGAATTTATCAGATTAAACCTATATCTGAATCATCATTTTATTCAGGTGGGTTACAAATGTGACTTCAAGCAAGAATGATTTCAGTCTCACTTTCTCTCTGAAAAAGTAAAGAGTTCTGAACAGGCAGCAGATCACACATCGGGCTGTGTGCTGCTCTGAAGACTTGGAGAGACTGCCAGATTGTGGGTCCCAGAAGCAAAATCAATTCACTCCCACAGCCATGGCTGCCCAACTATTTCCCTGGCTTGTGGTCCTGCCTAGCCTCTTCCCAATCCCACCCTGGTGAGGCTGAAGCCATGTGTGGGGATTCTTATCTCCCATTTTGTTAGCTCATCTCTATCAGACATATTTTTCAATTCGGCATATAAAAAGATAATAAAATACAAAGAGAAGTAAGTAGTTCATACTTTTTACCTCTTTCTCTGTAATCTTAGGACAGTGATCAGAATATGGTTATAAATACTCCATTAGTAGGCCAGGCAAAGCAATGTCACAGTGAAGAATATAGGCTCTGAATTTATACAAATCTTGGAATCTTCTCTGTCACTTACCAACTATATTTGAAACAAGTATATTAACCTCTCTGTGCTTAGTTTCTTAACTTGCAAAATGAGGATAATGAGGGTACCTAATTTAAAGTGTTGTCTGAGAGCTAAATGAGATTGTAAGTAAAATTCTAAAAAGAATGTTTGCCACATACTAAATGTTGAATAAATGTTAGTCATTATTATCATTATTATTAATTATCATTATTATGATAATGATAGTCAAAGGCTAATATATGAATATCAGTATTACTAGGTAGGAAACTGAGGTTAAAAGTCTTCAAGAAAAAGTCAGTGTGTCAAGGAGATGACTGAGAAAAAGAAATACAACAATAATGGGGACAGAAACAAAGAAAAAAGAAAGAAACTGTAAGAAAGGTCATAGGTTACATAGCTAAAAATATTCCAACTTAAAAATTTCAGTTACAGTTCTTAGATTTCCACTCTAAGTTGGTATGTTGGCCAAAACATACCAACCAACTCTTGGGATAGTTGATCCACTCAGTTCTTCAGCACACAGCCACTTCGTCTTGTTTAAGGCCATCCAAAGAATGAGCTAGAGGGATTAGAATCTAAAGTAGAGCACTGCCTCTTGTGAATTACATTCAGAGGAATAAGAACCATGAAAGAGTAGGCATGGATTGACAAGACCTTCTGGCCAAACGAAAACCCTGAGTAGAAAAAAAGAGTAACAGTACAAAAATAAATAAATAAAATTTTAAAGAAGTTGAAGAGAGTGAAAACAAAAACAAATAAGCAAACAAGGTCAGAGGGACAGGGCAAAAGATCACAGTGTCCCCCCTGGTATTCTGTTGTGTGAAGAACTGAAGACAAGCAGGTTGCATCAGAATGGGGAGAGTATTTTTTTCCCACAAAGTATAATAAATGCCTCAAACTTCTGGGCTCAAGTGATTCACTTGCCTCAGCCTTGCAAGTAGCTGTCATTCTGAGGGGCTTCAAAAAAGAAAGAAAGTGTGACCTATCTACCCAACACTACCAACTCTTCCTTAGACTCAGACTCCAACAATCAAAAAGTAGGCTGATACAACTTCTGCTAAATTTGTCTGCTCCTACTGCTCCCATGATAATGTCTTCTATGTTATACTTTCTTTAATTTTTGCCACTGATTCATTGTCTTTATTCATAAACTTACTACCTGATATTAAAAAATGAATATGTATTTACAAATCAAATAAGTTCAATTAAACAGTATAGTGTACTGCATGTCATATGCCAATGTTGAACTATGGATGTTTCAACACTTCAAATGGGCCAGCAGCCTCTACATAGCCTCAAACACCTTTAGCAGATGAACTTTAAAACCCACTAGGAAGTACAGATGATTCTTGATTTGGACTGTGCACTTTCCCTTTTGAACAACAGCACTCAATTCAGGCTTGTGAACAATACCTGCCAGGAAAGTCATGAGCTAGTAGCCAACTGAAGTCCTACCTTTGGACCCCACTGAATCACGAGGGAGGCACAGAATGTTCTATCCTATTAGCCACATGGACTATTTCAAGTGCAGAAGAAACAAAGGGTATGTGGCAAGCACAACCTCAAAAATGCATCCAACCAGTTACACCAATAACAAACTATCACAAATCTCAATTGCTATCTCTGCAAACTCAATAGACTGACTCTAGTCACACAATCCAGCAATGAATGATTCCGTCAGCATGGTAACAACAATGCTTTAAATTTGTAAAGCTCTTCATGGTAACTCATTTTCCCAAATCTCCTTTGATTCTCATTTCTTGAGATGATATGTAAGCAGTAAAGCTTTTCTTAAACTTCTAAATTCATTATTTCCTTATTGAATTTTCATTCCAACTTGGAGTTTTACAAAACATATGGTCATCTCAATCCAAGGTAGCTAGCATTAGCCTATGCCTCAAGTCACGATTGACAATAATTTGCTTCATGTCAGATTTCACTTCACTAAAACAGGACTACAAAGAGCTATATTTACTATATGACCAGAAAAATTTAAAGTCATTGCAACCTTTAAAAAATTATAGTTATGATGGCTGGGCGTGGTGGCTCACGCTTGTAATCCCAGCACTTTGGGAGGCTGAGGCAGGTGGATCATGAGGTCAGGAGATCGAGACTATCCTGGCTAACGTGGTGAAACCCCATCTCTACTAAAAATACAAAAACAAAAAATTAGCCAGGCATGATGGCAGGTGCCTGTAGTCCCAGCTACTCGAGAGGCTGAGGTGGGAGAATGGCATGAACCCGGGAGGCAGAGCTTGCAGTGAACCAAGATCGCGCCACTGCACTCCAGCCTGGGCGACAGAGCAAGACTCTGTCTCAAAAAAAATTATATTTATGATAATAAGTGATGCTTCAGTGGCATAAAAAGGATCTTCTCTGCATATTCCTTTCAGAGATGAAGTTTTATTTATTTGCATCTGAAAACTTAATGGGTTTATTTCAAGCTGTCCCATATTTTGGCCAAATATTATTTTCTACATCACTGTGATGTTTGAAAACAATAAGCATATTATCTCAACTATTTTACATTTAATGACACTAAGAAACAAGTAAAGAAATGCCGAAATCTTGAACTAGGATCATGTTCATTACAAAAATGTCAATCACTAGGTGAAAAGTGTGGTTCTCCAGGCAGATGTTTAGAATCCTCAACAGAATGAATTTTTAGGACAGGATTTTGGAAAACTTTGTGTCTTTACATCAACCACTGAGTATCAAAACATCTATTGACCTATAGCTTAACTTGGAAATATAAGAGTTCACACAAAAATACAACCTCAGTAAGCTGAATAGGCTTGAAAGCTTAGCAGGCAAAAATAAATAAAACGGAATAATTATAGGGACAAATGGTTTATCTCCTACTGCCAACCAAAAACAAATTTATAAATTGTAGGAGGAAATGTCAAGATGAGAAATTCCAATAATTAAGGTAGTGTCTATCTCCCACTCTGCACATAGCTTTTTATACAAAAATGAGCAGCGGATGTGAATGGAAAATGCATGCTGTATAGAAAGAACGGGCATCCAGCAGAAGGGCTGCTCCCAAAAGAAAAAAAAATTGTGGAAACAATACCATGGTAAATGCTTAAAACATATTTTGCTTTCTGCCTCTTCTTTTCTCATTCCTGCTGCCTCCCACTTCCACCTCTCATACCAACATCTTCATCAGCTTTTGTTTTCATTTTGTGTAACAAAAGCCAGGGAAGAATAGTGGAAATTGTTATGTAAATGCAAAAAATGTTCATTTTCAATTAGAGGTGACATTACCCTCCAAATTCCAACTGGATCTGATTCAAAAAGCAAGAGAAGAAGGGGAGAAAGGAGCTTAATTGAAATATAAAATTGAGAGAGGATATAAATTGTACCTTTTCTTTTCAACAAGGGCTGAATTTACATTTTTTAAAAGTCAAAACAGCTAACATTTTGGCAAACAAGCTGTTTCTGTTTTTGCCCAACTATCATGAAAAGCAATGCAGAGCAGAAGTTGCTTTCTGTATAAAATATGGTAGATTGAAAAATGTTTACAATCCAAAGGCATATTCTGAAACTACCATGATATAGAGTCACATAACCTGGAGTTAAGGATCCTACATTCCCCTCTCTACTCTGCTGCTATCATTGACTCAGATTCTTCTATATCGCTAAACTAGTCTCCTAGTTTACAAGTTAGTCATCCTTTAAAGCTTCATTGATTCTGACAGGCCATGAACAAAGACAATGTCTTTTCTGCTTCCTTTTTAAGAGGCAGTATCACTTAGTGGTTCAGGTCTCTTACCTTACAGCTCAGGATGTCGATGCTTCTATTTTAGTCCAATCACTTATTAGCCGTATAGTCTCAGACACATCTATCCCTCATGTACTCATCTGTAGAATCAAAAACATTATTATATGATGTTACATGTAAGGGTCGTATAAGCAAAGTGACCCCCAGATGTATAAGGAGCCAAGAAACCAAAGAATGAAGCAAACAAATCTAGTTTGTTAGTAAATGCTGATTTATTAGGGAAACTTACAGACAGAAGTGGTCTTGGGTGGCCGCAAGACAGGTAGATTTCTGTACTGAAAGACCTCAGACCCAGGGCTTATATCTCAAGGAAAGAGTATATGTTGTTTGGAAGGAATGTGTGAGTAACTGCTGTGGGCATCACAGCCTACGATGTATACAACATCAAAGTTTGTTTTGGAGGAAAGCCAAAACTTACAGTGAACAGGTATTTCTACATAAAGAGTAATACCTTAACTAGACATTTTGGAGGCATTCCTGAACTTGGGGTTAGTTAGGAGTCACATGATGGATTCTCATCTTAAACTGAATCACTCTTGTCCCCACATACAGATTTAATTATCCATAAGATAATTTAAAAATTCGTGAATTGCTTCGATATGCCAAAAGTTGCTCTAAGCACTTGAAATACTGTGATCAAAATGAACGCAAGTCCTTGACCTGTAAACTTAGATTCTAATTAACAAAGAAGGAAACAAGATAATTTTCATGATAAGATATGTGCTATGAGTAAAATAAAAGGAATGATGTGTAAAAAAGTAACTGAGTAAGGAAGGCGTTGTAGATGGCATGGTCAGAGATGACATCTAAAAGGAAGTGACACTTGATACCTGACAAATGGTTTGTGGAAGCCAGCCAAGCCTAGACCCTAGAAGAGAGCATTTTAGGCAGGTGGATCATAAGGTACAAAGGTCCCAGGGGTTGTAGGAACTTGACTTTTAGAAAAATACAAAAGGCCAGAGCAAAATAAGCGATGGAATAAATAGTGGGTGAGATGGCCCAACCCCTCAGCCTGGGCAGTAGAGACTGGGCCGGAGGTAGACTGTGCTTGAAAAGCTTAGGGACTATGTGGATGTCCTCTATTTCCCTCTCTCCATGCTTCTCCTTCCTACTTTGTGACCAGGAGGCTGACTCCCACTCCAATGAAAGGATCCTTTCCACTTGGGTTCAGCCAGTATAGGTATACTAGGCTATTCTTGCATTGCTATAAAGAAATACCTGAGACTGGGTAATTTACAAAGAAAAGAGGTTTAATTGGCTTACAATTCTACAGGCTGTACAGGAAGTATAGCGGCAACTCCTTCTGAGGAGGCTTCAGGAAGCTTCCAATCACGGCAGAAGGCAAACAGGGAGAACAGGCACATCACATGGTGAAAGCAGGAGCGAGCAAGAGGAGAGGCGCCACACAATTTTTTTTTTTTTTAATTGAGATGGAGTCTCTCTCTGTCACCCAGGCTGGAGTGTAGCAGCGGGATCTCTGCTCACTGCAACCTCCGACTCCTGGGTTCAAGTGATTCTCCTGCCTCAGCCTCCTGAGTAGCTGGGATTATAGGTGCCCGCCACCACACCTGACTAATTTTTATATTTTTAGTAGATACAAGCTTTCACTATGTTTGGCCAGTCTAATCTTGAAATCCTGGCCTCAAGTGACCTGCCTGCCTTGGCCTCCCAAAGTGCTAGGATTACAGGCATAAGCAACTGCGCCCAGCCAATGCAACACACTTTTAAACAACTAGATCTCATGAGAACTCAATTACTATCATGAGGAAAGCATCAAGGGGATGGTGCTAAACCATTAAGGAGAAATCCTCCCCCATGATCCAACCAAGCCCCACCTCCAATACTGGGAATTACAATTCAACATGAGATTTGGGTGGGGACACATATCCAAACTACAACAATAGGTTACAAGCAGGAGCTCAGAAGCCTAAAATAAAGTGAAGATGTTTACTCTAATGTTTAGCTTAAGTCACTAATGTTTAGCTCTACTCTTCTATGAAAGCCACAGCCTTAGAGTGGGAATGGCCTACCACCTTTGCTAGCCCCAGGGTTTTGTACTGTGGGTACAGTACCAATTGTTTTTCCTAACTTCTGCCTACAGGGGTTAGTCCCTGTACTAAAGTTTCCTCAACTGATCCAGAACGAATGTGCCATCTCTTTCTTACTAGTACCCCGACTGATGTGTAGAATGGGGTAAGATTTTGGAGTTTAATTCTAAAGGGCACAATATATGTAAAATGACTCACGATGTACACAGTAAATACTTTGTATATGCTCATACTCCTTATGATTTTCCCATCTAGAAAAATTACCATCATCAATGCATCTGAATATTGCATTGGGGTATCAGAACCCTCTCTTTTGCTCCCTTAGGCAGTGGTCAACATGTGGATTTATAGCTTTCAGCAAAAAGTGAATATGGATCAAATGGAATGCTTGGCACTGCCTCATCCTTCCCCCATGAAAATGCAGAACGGCATATCATGAATATATGAGTGAGATTAACTAACACACTCTGGTTAAGTAAGAAAATGTGTAATTCCACATTTTAAAAAATGTGAAATGGTAAAGGAAATGCAAAGGCATAAAATTAGTTTTGGTCTCATAAGTATCTCCTTGATAAACTGTATAAACACAAAAAAAGTTATCAATTAACTGGAAAACTATAAGATATTCACAAAGGGAACAACTAGAATGCTTGAACCTACTGCACCTAAAGTGTTGCTTGCAATAAAGCATTATTATTTTTCCTCCTAAAATAAAGATATATTAAAATTTGTAAGACAGAACATCACACTTGAGTATATGCTATTCATCTGATAAATATATCATATTTCTCCCAAGACTGCTTAGATGTAATTTCTGGTTTCTTCATTGTAAGATATAAACAGGAAGATATTTAATCAAAGTCAGGTTTTGTATAAACCTAGATTATATGTGTATATTTTTCTCCAAGCTTCTAGCAATTTCTGCCTCCAAGATTATAAATTTTATGCTAACCTGGGTGAACTGCTATAGAGGTTTATGCAGGAATTTGGTGATTTTGCTCAGTAGAAACAATCAATATCAAGACTTACCTCAACTCTCACTCTTCACTCCACATGAGTTTTGGTTATTAAATTTTAATTATTTTCCTGGTCATTATAGCAAAATCATCAACTGAATACAATGGAAGCATGAGAGTGTTTCTCTGAACTTACTGTATGTAGGGAAACTTCAATTAGGCTCACCAAATTAGATTACTTACTTCTGAAGTTCATAGAGTGAAAACTATAAAGTTGAAAATTACATAGTAAAATTGAACTACGTAACAAATTTTTTACAAATTGAAGCCTTGTCATTCTTCCCACTTACCTTAAAGGAAGAATATTTCTATTTGTAAAATAAAAATAGAAATTTTTATTTGACAGTGAATTCAGTGAAGCCAATGAGCAAGGTCATTGGAAGCATATGTGCAATGTCAAACATCAGAAGAGATCTTCCAGGGGAAGGGGTGCAGCTGGTTTCAGAGTGTTGGGGGAAGAGAAAAGATTTAACTTACATTATCCACCCCAAGGCTCAAGAATTGTTAAGCACAAACCTACTGATAAATCATATTGTTTTCATTCTACTGTAATGCATGTGGTTTAAAGTTATGAGAACAAAAAATACATTCTTCCCATTTTTACCAGAATCTGTTTGAATATACCCTGAATTTCCCTATTTATAAAAATTCCCTCTTTAGGCTAGTAACTGGTTAATTTCCATGCTCAGTCCTACGATTTGCTCATTTTTTATGCATTGATTTATTCAACAGATACTTATGGAATGTCTATCTAGTAAGTGCTAGAAATAATTCTAAACAAAAGAACATGACAATTTATTGAAAATATATGATTGTTTCACAGAAGAGCATTAATAACCTCTAACTATCAGGTACTAGGTTAATATTCTCAGGCTAAACAAAACAACAACCTGTTTACAGTTATATTGGGATTCTGTAAAAAAGATTTTTTTAATGAAGCATCACACTTGCCACAGTTTTATTTAACCTGGTATATCAAGTATAAAGAAGACTATTATAGATAAGAAGAATGGAGAAGGCTATAATATTAATATCAGATTTGACCTATTGTAAAATTCATCTTACCTGGAAGGTTAAATCAATTCCAGTGCTGCAGAGAGAGTCTTCATTTACACAAAGGAAATTTGACAAGGGTGTTTTTCTGAGCAAAAGCAGTAGCATACTGCATTGTTTGCAGCAGGTAAACTTATACCATGTCTCTTCTAGAATGTACCAAATGTAAATCCTTTTCATTCTATAAATACTTTCTAAAGTACTCACATTCTTTAACTTTTAAAAATCTACTTTATTTTCTTTCAAGGCACTTATAGCACTTGGGGTTAACTTTTTAGCAAATGACAATTCTTAATGACCCACTTTCTAAATAGAAAGTGAGAAAAACAATCTCACAACAAATCCTCAAAGTACAAAAGCAATGACACTTTTAAAGTAAGCTCCCATTCAGCTCCCGGGTATCCTTAATATTCACAGATCTCATCTTCTTATGGATTTAACTACTGTGCTTTAATGGGCTTAAGGTCTAGTATTCAAATCTTCCACTATTCCCTTTGATAAAGCTAAATAAGCTTATGGAGACAGTGCTGCCCCTGAGACTGCAAATTAAGGAGCGACTAATCAAAAGAAGAAGATAAAGAAGAAATGTGACATTGGCAATGCTTTTAAATGGCAATTTAAAATTGCCCACTCTAACTCAGTGACTGAGTATTTAAAAAAAGCAGCAAGAAAATCAACTCTTCATTCCAGGTATGGACACTGAAAATGAAAAAGGCAGCTTCTCTTTGGGCCTAGGTCTAACTGCCTGCTGGATCAGGGCCCCTTCAGACGCCGCCCACCGCCCTCTCTTGGATGCATTTTCTCTCCAACTTGGGTGCCCACCAGCCTTGCCTTTGATCACAGACTCCTTTACTCTTATTATGTTTTCAATCGATAAATATCTGCTGAATAATTATATTTTACAATACTAACAAATATTTACACTGGTTAAAACAAGAATCATATTATTTAATTAAAGGATACCTGAGATCTATTACAAATATTATAAGTGTACATTAGAACACAGGGCTGCTCTACAGTCTTGCTACTCAAAACTGTGGTACAGGGTCCAATAACATCAGCCTAATCTGGGTGTGTGTTAGAATCTGAAAATTGCTGAACAAGATTCTCGGGAGATTCGTATTCACATTAAAATTTCAGACGTGATGTGTTTACCTGAGGATCTTGTTATAATGCAGATTCTGGTTCAGGTCTGAAGCGAGGCCCAAGATTCTGCATTTCTAACAAGCTCCCAGCTGACACCAATGTTATTGGTCCATAAACTGGAACCTGAGTAGCAAGGATGCAGAGGAAATAAAAATGTTTCTAAGCATGTAGACCTATCTAAGTTATCAGAGCCAGTTGCCACCTTTGAAGTAGCCTTACTGAAATAAACAGAAGAAAACTTTTAAAACTTCTCATTTTTATGGTGAAAAAGTCATAAATTTATTCTGAATTTATGAAATTTGAAAGAGTAGGACATATGTAAAACAGAACAGTCTGGGATAATGAGAAATTGCATCCAGATTGAAATTATGTTTCCAAATATTAATTAATGGCGGCAGTGAGCAGCCGATTGGTTGCTACAGCAAATAGAAATATGCCCTAGCATACCCCAAGAAATATTTGCAGAACTTAGAACAGTAAAAGGATTAATATGGTAAGTGAAAAGATCATAGGAAGAAGGATGATTGATACAGAAGTTCTCCTATGTTCATAATAAGAATTCCAAAAGCAATAATTTGATGAAGAAAAGCTCTCTGCAGAAGATTGAGGAGAAGTAGCAAAGACAACAAAATTGAAGACAAGTTCACTGAGCTAAAAAGAGCTAAGAATTTAAATCAGAAAAAGACCATCTGAATACCAGGTAAAAATGATGAGAAATAAAAGACAAAACAGGTCTCGATAACTATAAGAATTTAAAACAAACAAACAAACAAAAACAAACACCTAAAAGCAACCAGGCAGAAAACCAGGTAACATACAAAAGAAAAAGAAAACCACATAAATACTAAAATTCTCCTTTTTAAATATATAAAAAGCAAACTACTCAACATCTACAAAGTACAGATGACTATTGATTGAAATCTACTTCTGGAGAAGATATTATTCATGTTTAGAAGCAATAAACACATTATTATATGCAAGAACTTAGAAAATATCCTTCACATGCATTATTTTTTTAAATGAGATACTAGAGCAAATTTTGATGCGATTAAAATAGATGTCTTTTTGGAAAGCAGTATAATCTGTAGTTATCAGAATTATTTCCTAAAGAATTGTTAATTTAGTCATACAACAGCAGCAACATGTAAAATCTCTAAATATATGGCATTCAACAGAAAAGAAAGAATGAGAATAGAAGGGAAAGAAAAAAGAATGAAAGTGGAAGCCAGGAAGAGGGGGAGGAAGTAAAGAAAGAACATACAATCTCTTACATTAAATAGAAATTTCAATCTGTGACTATTTTTAAATATGGGCTCTAGTACATTTTATTTTGTTTCATTATAATAATATAAAAATGGTTATATCTAAATCATTATAAAAGTAGCAAAAAATATTAAGCAATATATCAGAATACGGGAAGTATAGAATGTATTTCTAGAAATCCACAAGTAAACTCTTCAGAAATAAATACTTTAGGCAGGAAAGATTGGTAGGTTCACCCCACAATCACACTACAGTTACTCCTGTAGTTATTTGTAAGCCCTTACCTTACTCTTTATTAAGTATACATTCTAATACACTGAATATATTTCATTCCATAGTGTTGGTTTGGTCTCAACAAATCTCCCATAGTTATCCCATATCCCAAAGGAATAAGCATTCCTTCCCTTATTCCTGCAGAGCACCTGTGGTTCAGAAGCTTGACCACCTCCCGCTCCAAGAATAGACTCTTTTTTCATTTAATCTAAACAATTCCCTTCATTCTCCCAGCCACAGTTAATATTCCTAAATGGTCTAATCCAGAGAAAGTTGAAGAACTCTTGCTTAGAATAGTGGGGAAAAAAGTGCTCACTACTTTCTTGTGAATACCATAATGCAATTTACCAAAACTGCAAAATCCTCTTCAGTAATGGCAGCCAAGAAAAGAGCCAGAAAAGAGCAAGAAAAGGAGGCCAGAGTCACTGGATTGCTAAAGTTCTAGACTTTCAGTTACATGAGCCAATAAACTTTCTCAACCTTTAGGCCACTTTGAAATGAGTTTCTTTTGATTGTTCCTGAACACATATTACCTGATCCAAACTCCTTTGTTGCCCTTTAAAAGTCTGAATTTCAAAGAACACTTTTTAGGAGTTAAGAGCTCTTACTATGTTGATCTAAGCAACATTGCTTTCTTCAGTCTGGTGCCCCAGTGGGGAAAGCACATTTGTAGATGGCATGTCCTAAGCAATGATTTAAAATTTGCTTAGGCTTCACATTTTCAATATTGAATAATTTCCTGGTTATATAATCTGGGATTGCCATCAAAACCGCAAGTTCCCAAGTCCCCTAGAAATATACACATCAGAGCATTCTCTCCATAGATGGCAAAACACAGAAAATAATTCAATTTATTGTAGTAAGACTATCTCATAGAATTAAATGGGGATAAACACAACTGAAGTCAGCCTTTAAAAAACAAGAATAAAAGTAGAAAGCTTAATATAATTAATTTACACATTGAAGGGGGCAGCCATATAAAGGATTTTCACAGCTTTCTCATTTTTCAAGAATTCTACTCATCAAAATTAAGACATGTGTTTGCCTGAATGCTAAACATGATGCCACTTTTGATTTTGATTTTCAATGTATGCAGAACCACACTTTTCAACATCAGAAGTATAATTTTAGAAATGATTTTTCAAATCGCTTTCTCTAAAGCACACTTATTAGATGACATCCTAGTGCATTTGGGCTGCTGTAACAATGCTCAGACCGAGTAACTTGCAAACAACAGAAATGTGTTGCTCTCAGTTCTGAATGCTAGGCAGTTCAAGACCAAGGCAAGATTTCGTGTCTGGTGAGCACTTATTCTCTGCCTCACAGATGACACCTTGTTACTGTGTAGTCACATGGCAGAAGAGGCAATAGGGTTCCTTTATGCCTCTTTCATAGGAACACTAATTCTATCCATGAGGTCTCCACTATGACCTAGTCACCTCCCAAAGCCTCACTTCATAATAGCAACACTTTGGGGATTAGATTCCATCATATACATTTTGGCAAATCCATGTTTGCCTGTTGATATGGTTTGGCTGTGTCCTCAACCCGAATCTCATCTTGAATTGTAGCTCCCACAATTCCCACGTGTCATAGGAGGGACCTTATGGGAGGTAATTGAATCATGGGGGCGAGTCTTTCCCGTGCTATTCTCATGATAGTGAATAAACTTCACAAGATCTGTATTTTTTATAAGGGGGAGTTTCCCTGCACAAGTTCTCTCATTTTTTCCTTTTGCCTGCTGCCATGTAAGATGTACCTCGAGCCTTCCGCCACGAGTGTGAGGCCTCCCCAGCCACATGGAACTGTATGAAAATGGACTAATACACCCATTAAATAAAAATAAATAAATAAAGCTAATTTGCTAGATTCTGCATTTCTCTCCTTATCTTTCCTGTAGTTGACACCCTTCCCCCACTTAATACATAATTGGGCTCAAGATCATTGGTTTTGCAAAACTGCTACAATTCCAAACTAGAGATGTACCCCTAATAGGAATTGCCACTGCCATGCTCTGGTTTCTTCAGTTAAGAAGAAGAGATAAAGGATAAAATCATCTCACGTGGAGAAGGCTATAGGGGGCACCCATGGCAAGGAGGAAATGGCAGTGGTGCAGAATAATGAAAACCTGAATTACAGCTCCAGGAATCGCTACTTTGTTCTTTCAAAGCAAGCTACAGAATCTCTTTAAGCTTCAAATTATTCTAGTACACAGACCACTTTAAGGGTCAAATATAAGGCTTTTTAATATCATATGTGTTCCTATTCCAGGTAAGTGACTTCTATCCACTACTTCCTTGTGTTTGGAACATTTGATTTAGGGCTAACTTTTTAACTGTCACTCATTATTTTTCTGTTAGTCTGTTATCTCCATCCTCAAGTAATTTGTGTAAGGATAGTTTTAGGTGTGGAAATGATTCATCAAGGGATTTTATAAGAATTTGCTTTGCTCCATTGTCTGTGGTCTATGTAAACGCAGGAATTAAAATCAGATAGTCTCTCCAGGATTTTCCCAGCCTAACAAGTCTATGATTCATGAGGGGAGAAGGTTCTGAACCTTGGAAATGGGCTATGAATTATATCCCGGAGAGCTGAAGAAGTCAGCAGTCCAGTAGATGTCACAAAGTCAACCACTCTTGGATAGTTTCTGAACTATTATAATTGCTCTCAAGGCTCCATAATCACCAGGGACTCGCAAAGCAGAGTATAAAATAGTTACGAATGTGATCAAGTGTATGACTATTTTCTAAAACGGCTAATGTTCAGCATATAATTTCTTCAGGCAGAAGCATCCAATGTATTATGTGTAGTACACAGGAAGACAACTTTTCCTGAACACAATCTGTATTCTGCCATTTTTGAGTTTTGAATGAGAGCCTTTACAATGCAGGGGGGTGGAGAATTGACAGATTTTGCACATTTTAGTGTTTTTTCACAATGTTTGCTATGTTCAGCAGAATATACACTTTCAGATTTAAAATATGTTCTCTAGCTTATCCTACTGTGCAAATCAGTACATTAAGCAAGCCTAGCAGAAAACCATAAGCAGGCAGACAAAAGCTGTGAGAGAGAGGCTTTCCTATCAACTGTGATGGGAAATAAGATTTAAATATGGGTTTGCCCACCAGTGTATGAACCAGAAGTCACAGCCCAGAAACTAAAAAAAGTCACGAAGCAAGGTCAACAGTGACACGCAATCATAGATTGTGAAATTTGAAAGAACCTACTTAAAATAATTCAAATTAAAACATATGGCCTTAAGCATACTGCATTAAATATAATGTACTAAAACACACTGTTAATATAGGCTCAATGGCTATAACAAATAAACCGACGTGGTGTCTATATTTCTTGCTCTGTAATAGTCTAGGCAGGTGTTCCCGGCTGGCAGGCAGCTCTCCTCTGCAGGGATCCTGAGCACCGGAATTCCTCCATCTCGGATCCTGCCATCATCTAGGGAATTTTCATTGCCCGCATCATGTCAGCTGTTCCGCCATGTTGCGAGTTAAGTGGTAGAAGGAAAAAGATATGGAGGCCACACCTACTGAGATAATGGCCTCAGCCTGGAGGCACAGTCCTTCCACTCTCATTCCATGAAGAACTCAGTCAAATCACACACTAACTGCAAGGGAGGCTGGAAAATACAGCCTTGCTGAGTGGCCAGAAAGAAGAGAAGGGCTGTTGGTGCCCAGCAAATTTCAGAAATAAGAAGAGTATGTACAATATTCATCATTTTGAAGAATTTGCTTTGCTCCATAGACTGTGGAGGAAAGGGAGGAACTAGAATCAGATATTCTCTCCAAGATTTTCCCAGCCTAACAATTCTATGACTCATGAAGGGAGAAGTTTCTGAAACTTGGAAGTTATATCCTGGAGAGCTGAGGACGTCAGCAGTCCAGTAGGAAAATACAGACCCAAAAATGTATGTTGACATAGCCATTCTAACAAATGTAACTGTTGGGGAAATATTTTAAGACATTAAAAGGAAGTTAGACTAATTACGATATAAAATCACACAAGTGTAAAAATAATTACAATCGATCATTTTGATGTCTTATCACAAAAACATTACTTTGAAAACACAAGTTGCAACAAATTTCAGGATACTAATTTTGTGACCATCACCCAAATATGACATCAATGTAATTTAAACAATTCAGAAACTTAATGGAAAATAGAAAGGAGAAAATGGTTTTCTTAAGACTTGAATGTACGTCCTTTTATTAAACATATGAGACTTAGTAAGTAACCTTCTCATATATCAATTTTTCTTCTTTAAGCACTGACCAGATTTCTCCCTAACTACTCATAGGATTTCTGTGATAATCAGACCTAAAATGAGACAAAATAGAGAAAACACTTTGACATGTTGTAGAGCTATATATATGACATTTTTAGAATACTAATTTTTATAGTTCTCCTTGAAGAGGTCCTTCACATCCCTTGTAAATTGTATTCCTAGTTATTTTATTGTCTTTGTAGCAATTGTGAATGGGAGTTCCTTCATGATTTGGCTCCCTGTTTGTCCATTATTGGTGTATGGAAATGTTTGTGATTTTTGCACATTGATTTTGTATCCTGCGACTTTGCTGAAGTTGCTTATCAGCTTAAGGATTTTTGCATCAATGTTCATCAAAGATATTGGCCTGAAATTTTCTACTTTTGTTGTGTCTCTGCCAGGTTTGGTATCAGGATGATACTAGTCTCATAAAATGAGTTAGGGAGGAGTCCCTCTTTTTCTATTGTTTGGAATTGTTTCAGAAGGAATGGTACCAGCTCCTTTCTGTACCTTTGGTAGATTTCAGCTGTGAATCTGTCTGTCCTGGGCCTTTTTTGGTTGACAGGCTGTTAATTGCTGCCTCAATTTCAGAATTTGTTATTGGTCTATTCCACGGATTCAACTTCCTCCTGGTTTAGTCTTTGGAGGGTGTATGTGTCCAGGAATTTATCCATTTTTTCTAGATTTTCAAGTTTATTTACATAGAGGTGTTTATAGTATTCTCTGATGGTAGTTTGTATTTCTGTGGGATCAGTGGTGATAGCCCCTTTATCATTTTTTATTGTGTCTATTTGATTCTTCTCTCTTTTCTTCTTTATTAATCTGGCTAGCATTTTATCTATTTTGTTAATCTTTTCAAAAAACAGCCCCTGGATTCATGGGTTTTTTGAAGGGTTTTTCGTGTCTCTATCTTCTTCAGTTCTGCTCTGATCTTAGTTATTTCTTGTCTTCTGCTAGCTTTTGGATTAGTTTGCTCTTGCTTCTCTAGTTCTTTTAATTGTGATGCTAGGGTATCAATTTTAGATCTTTCCCACTTTCTCCTGTGGGCATTTAGTGCCATAAATTTTCCTCTACGCACCTGCTTTAGCTGTGTTCCAGAGATTCTGGTACATTGTGTTTTTATTCTCATTAGTTTCAAAGAACTTATTTATTTCTGCCTTAATTTTGTTATTTACCCAGTAATCATTCAGGAGCAGGTTATTCAGTTTCCATGTAGTTGTGTGGTTTTGAGTGAGTTTCTTAATCCTGAGTTTAATTTAATCGCACTGTGGTCTGACAGACTGTTTATTTTGATTGCTGTTCTTTTGCATTTGCTGAGGAGTGTTTTACTTCCAATTATGTGGTCAATTTTAGAATAAGTGTAATATGTTGCTGAGAAGAATGTATATTCTGTTGATTTAGGGTGGAGAGTTCTGTAGATGTCTATTAGGTCCACTTGGTCCAGAGCTGAGTTCAAGCCCTGAATATCCTTGTTAATTTTGTCTCGTTGATCTGTCTAATATTGATAGTGGGGTATTAAAGTCTCCCACTATTATTGTGTGGGAGTCTAAGTGTCTTTGTAGGTCTCTAAGAACTTGCTTTATGAATCTGGGTGCTCCTGTATTGGGTGCATATATATTTAGGATAGTTAGCTCTTCTTGTTGGCATTGATCCTTTTACCATTATGTAATGTCCTTCTTTGTCTTTTTTTATCTTTGTTGATTTAAAGTCTGTTTTATTAGAGACTAGGATTGCAACCCCTGCTTTTCTTTGCTTTCCATTTGCTTTGCTTATATTCCAATTTTTCTTTAAACCATGACCAGATTTCTCCCTAACTACTCATAGGATTTCTATGATAATCAGACTTAAAATGAGATAAAATAGAGAAAATACTTTGACATATTGTAGGGCTATATATATAAGACATTTTTAGAATACTAATTCTTGTAGTTCTCCTTGAAGAGGCCCTCCATCCCTTTATTTTGAGCCTATATGTGTCTTTGCATGTGAGATGGGTCTCCTGAATAGAGCACACCAGTGGGTCTTGACTCTTTATCCAATTTGCCTGTCTGTGTCTTCTAATTGGGGCATTTAGCCCATTTACATTTAAGGTTAATATTGTTACGTGTCAATTTGATCCTGTCATTATGATGCTAGCTGGTTATTTTGACGATTAGTTGATGCAGTTTCTTCATAGTGTCAATGGTCTTTACAATTTGGTATGTTTTTGCAGTGGCTGGTACCGGTTTTTCCTTTCCATAGTAAGTGTTTTTTTCAAATGCTCTTGTAAGGCAGGCCTGGTGGTAACAAAATCTCTCAGCATTTCTTGTCTGTACAGGATTTTATCTTTCCTTTGCTTCTGAAGCTTCATTTGGCTGGATATGAAATACTGGGTTGAGAATTCTTTTCTTTAAGAATGTTGAATATTGGCCCCCACTCTCTTCTGGCTTGTAGGGTTTCTGCAGAGAGATCCACTGTTAGTTTGATGGGCTTCCCTTTGTGGATAACCAGACCTTTCTCTCTGGCTGCCCTTAACATTTTTTACCCCAAAGTAACTTATAGATTCAATGCTATCCCTATCAAGCTACCATTGACTTTCTTCACAGAATTAGAAAAATCTACTTTAAATTTCATATGGAGCCAAAAAAGAGGCCATATGGCCAAGACAATTCTAAGCAAAAAGACCAAAGCTGGAGGCATCATGCTACCCGACTACAAACTATACTACAAGGCTACAGTAACCAAAACAGCATGGTACTAGTACCAAAACAGATATATAAACCAATGGAACAGAACAGAGGCCTCAGAAATAACACTGCAAATCTACAACCATCTGATCTTTGACAAATCTGACAAAAAGAAGCAATGGGGAAAGGATTCCCTATTTAATAAATGATGTTGGGAAAACTGGCTAGTCATACGCAGAAAACTGAAACTGGACCCCTTCCATACACCTTATACAAAAACTAACTCGAGATGGATTAAAGACTTAAACATAAGACCTAAAACCATAAAAACCCTAGAAGAAAACCTAGGCAATACCATTCAAGACACAGGCATGGGCAAAGACTTCATGACTAAAACACCAAAAGCAATGGCAACAAAAGCCAAAATTGACATATGGGATCTAATTAAAGTAAAGAGCTTCTGCAAAGCATAAGAAGCTATCATCAGAGTGAACAGGCAACCTACAGAATGGGAGAGAATTTTTGCAATCTATCCACCTGACAAAGGGCTAATATCCAGAATCTACAAGGAACTTAAAAAAATATACAAGAAAAAAAACAACTCCATCCAAAAGTGGGCAAAGGATATAAACAGACACTTCTCAAAAGAAGGCATTTATGTGGCCAACAAACATGAAAAAAGCTCATCATGACTGGTCATTAGAAAAATGCAAATCAAAACCACAATGAGATACCATCTCACACCAGTTAGAATGGCGATCATTAAGAAGTCAGGAAACAACAGATGCTGGAGAGGATGTGGAGAAATAGGAATGCTTTTACACTGTTGGTGGGAGTGTAAATTAGTTTAACCATTGTGGAAGACAGTGTGGCAATTCCTCAAAGATCTAGAACCAGAAATACCATTTGACCCAGCAATCCCATTACTGGATATATACCCAAAGGATTATAAATCATTCTACTATAAAGACACATGCACATGTATGTTTATTGCAGCATTATTCACAATAGCAAAGTCTTGGAACCAACCCAAATGCCCATCAATGGTAAATTGGCTAAAGCAAATGTGGCACATATACACCATGGAATACTATGCAGCCATAAAAAAGGATGAGTTCATGTTCTTTGCAGGCACATGGATAAAGCTGGAAATCATCATTCTCAGCAAACTAACACAGGAACAGAAAACCAAACACCGCATGTTCTCACTTCTAAGTGGGAGTTGAACAATGAGAACACGTTGACACAGGGAGGGGAACATCACATACCGGGGCCTGTCGGGAGGTGGGGGTCTAGGGGAGGGATAGCATTAGAAGAAATACCTAACGTAGATGATGGGTTGATGGGTGCAGCAAACCACCATGGCACGTGTATACCTATGTAACAAACCTGCATGTTCTGCACATGTACCCCAGAACTTAAAGTATAAAAAATAAATAAATAAAAACAGAAAAAAAGAATACTAATTCTTTGAGCTCAATTTTTAAAATTCTAAAAACAAGGAAAATTATATGATCTATTAACTCAGTATTTAAATTATTTTTTAAATTTAACAAAATCTTTTCAAGAGTAATTTGTCTCATTATGAATGTCTCCATTTATGCTGTTTCCCAGGGTTACTACTGAAAAACAAGTATTTTGTTACTTGCCTTGATTCACTATTTTGTAGGTTCTTTGAGGAGAAAAAATATATTTGATTTTATTCCAGAGTTTAAAGAGGAGGAATTTCTTTTATAAATATATGTAAATATATAAATATATATAAATATACATATAAATATATATAAATATATATATACATATAAATATATATATAAATATACATATAAATATATATATAAATATATATATATATTCCACCTCTATCTGCAAAGTTTCTAAGCATATATGTTTGTATATGTGTATGGGGGTATATAGAAATACATATATAATTCATATTTACATGCTGTCATTGTTGAATTTATACATGGTGAAACAAACCTTGGAATTTTTGATAACGAAAAAACTGTATTTTAAATTAATTTTATTTATTAACGGCATAGAAATCTGTTTTCAACTAAAAATTGTTGAAAATACTTATTAATTTTATCATATGAGAAAATAATTCATATTGATTCAATATTATCTTAGTGAGAACTATGTGATTCGTTTTGGTTGCTCTAATACTTTGAGACCCAGTTATTCATAGATGCAGTTCTAAGTTCAGTTTATTTTTACACTGATTTTAATGTCTGTCGAAATTGAGAAGGATACTTCACAAAGCTATAATATGTAAAATATGCAAATACGCACTTAGGGGATGGTTCATTCACTGCTAATGGCAATGAATGTAAATCCATATTTCAATAATCATGATGAGTCCTAATTTATTGACTTATTATAAGATCTGATTAGATCATTGTGTGGTCTGGGTTTTGTCTAATGACATAATTGGCTTACCAAGAGCTTCTACTTGGACTGGAATTAACAGCCCTAAAAATGTCCTTGATCATCTCTACCCGCATTTAGTGTGACTTTTGTTCTAATGTGTGGGAGAATCTTTTAAAGTTTGTCCATATGCAGAGGATTTATTAAGGTAAAACTGGATATTTCTACTTAAAGAGGCCCAAAGAAATTGCACTTTATTACACTACACAGAAAGCAAATGAACAAGTGGAAGCCACAGCTGTGGGGCTGTGGACCTCACAGGCGGCTGAGGACCTCTCAGGACATCTCGAGTATCCTGACTACCTCATAGAGAACCACAGGAGGGCGCCAGAGTCAGTCAGTATTGTAAATATCCATAAATGGAATTCCTTTCTTAAATAAAATTTGAAGTGTACCAAAATGGACTACTTTGCACCACCCTGGGTGTGTCCATCCTTACTTTGAGATACTGGCTGAAAATAGTGCATTCCAAGTACCCAGGGATCTCCTTAAAATGCACTTTCTGGCCGGGCGCGGTGGCTCACGTCTGTAATCCCAGCGCTTTGGGAGGTTGAGGGAGGCCGATCACAAGGTCAGGAGTTCGAGACCAGCCTGGCCAATATGGTGAAACCCTGTCTCTACTAAAAATACAAAAATCAGCCAGGCGTGGTGGCGGGTGCCTATAGTCCCAGCTACTCTGGAGGCTGAAGCAGGAGAATCACTTGAACCCGGGAGGCAGAGGTTGCAGTGAGCCAAGATCACGCCACTGCACTCCAGCCTGGGCAACTCCATCTAAAACAAAAACAAACAAACAAAAATGTCTAGGGTGGGGCTTGAAATTCTGCCTTTCTAACAAGCTCTCCAGTGCTGCCCATGTTGACCCACTGGCCTCCTGTTAGGTTGCAGGAACTTATAATAAAATTGCTTTACAAGTTTAATTATAGATGATAAATATATGGTGCAAGCCTATAGTGAACAAAACCATAGTCCAAGATCTATTTACATAACCTGGGGGAGGAAACGAGAGCCAAGAACAGGAAAAAAAAAACAACCAATAATTTTACCCTAACTGATATTTTCTTGGAATGTAGCTCCTTGGCACCACTCTATAGACCTTTGAACGTGTTTTATGCAATGTTCTGACCGGAAGCAAGCTTTTTATGTGCTGTTTAGTTTCTTAAGGTTGTAGGTGAGCTCAACAGCAGTGGAGAACACAGTGATGTGACAGCTTTCTTGGTCACATAGTACTGACTTTCTCATTTTTATCGATGCAGTGATAATAATCCTGATCCTGGCAGTGGTGTTGAAAAGATTATATGAAATAATATGGTCAACAATATCTAGTGTGAACCATTTCTATCAATCTTCTACATGCTATTACATTTAGAGGCTTTGTCATTGCTTTCTTTGAACTCTAGCTAGCTAAAAATATCTTAACTGTCTCAGAAGCACTCTAGAATATTTTAGTATAAATTTAGATAAGGTATTGTCATGGAAAAGAGAAAACAGTGATTAATTTCCATGTGTTGCATGGAATAGTAAAAACAAAACAGAAATTCACGGTAAGCCTGCTTTTATATTCATCCTCAAAGTTCATGACTACTCACTCTGAATTCAGTGGGTTTCCTGAAAAATAGCCAACCTTATCAAGGAATACCTAATGTTTACATAAGAATACTAGGGGATAAAACCTGACAACAGGGCAATTTTATCTTGAAGGAATATGTAAGCTTAGAGAAGGGGAAGAAACTGAATAAAAATGTGTGCTTATTGAAGTCTTGAAATACAAAGAAAACATCTGATCTTTTCTTTATCCCCGAAAAATCCTTAATTTATGTTATTTAAAAATAGCTAGAATTTAATCATTCAATCCACCATGTCACAATGACTCTGAAATCCCAAATTTCTTAAAGACAATATCATGTGATATTTTAATAAAATTCTAAACAGCTTATTTTAACTTTTATTAGGAGAGAGGAAACTAGCCCCCTTCTTCCTCAAAAAAAAAAAAAAAACTCCCTAAAATAACCAAGTATGTGTGCCATTTTCAAAAGAGCTTTTAGAAACATTATTATCCCTGAGGTCTGTTTAAATGGTATGGAGTGTATAAACACAGATGCACATATATACGCCCTTTTTCTTGCAAAAAAAAATATACTTTTAAAAATAAAACTGCCTCCCAAAATGCTTCCTTTTTGATGTTACTGAAGAAATACTTAGCTTTATTCCCTGAATAAATGTTAGCAGCATTGAAGATCCAACAGTATGAAATCATAATAAAGGATACTAAAAAAAATTCCTGCTGAAATAAATCATGAAGTTTTAAGAACAAGTGTGAATAGAATGATTGGATTAACACAAAGCAATTCCTCCTCCTATTATAACTTTTATAAAAAACTATAGGTATTTCCTCTTTCTAGTGTATCATAAAAGTGACAAGCAATTTGTTGAAGCTTTTTAATTGTATTATTCCAGTATAGGGAAAAGAACAAACATCCACTGAGCAACCAATATGTGTTGGACATTGTGTACATGTCCCAGATACATATCTCATGTAACGCTCTCAAAAAATGTAGGACGAAGGTAGAATCTTTACCATTTTATGAAGAAGAAAGATGAGATTCAGAAAGAGTAAGTCATCATGTCAGTGTCAGAAAACTAGCAGGTTGCAGGTGAAGGACCAAATCTCAGAAATATCTCCCTGAAAAGCCCATGATAAAGCTTTATTTTTGACTGATAAAGCAAAATTAGAGATATTTGGTCCATGGGTAAAAAGCATCAAGATGAATTTTCTATAGTAATCACACCACTGCAGATCTGTTCAACCAGAAATACAAAAAGCATGGGTGTAGGAGCACATTGACTATACATTCTGACCCCTCCTCCACATCCTTCACACACGCATGCACACACAAATCAAAAAGACATGACATCAAAAGAACAAAAATAAGATGTCCTAGCCAGAGCAATCAGGCAAGAGAAAGAAATAAAAGGCATCCAAATAGGAAAAGAAGAAATCAAACTATCTTTCTTCACTGATGATATAATTCTATACCTAGAAAACCCCAAAGACTCTGCCAAAAGGCTCCTAGAACTGATAGATGACTTCAGTAAGGTTTAAGGATACAAAATCAATGTACAAAAATTAGTAGCATTTCTATACACCAATAATGTTCAAACTGAGAGTCAAATCAAAAACACAATCCCATTTACAACAGCCACACAAAAAAAGAAACATCTTGGAATACAGGTAACCAAGGTGGTGAAAGATCCCTACAAGGAGAACTACAAAAAACTGCTGAAAAGAATCAGAGATAACACAAATAAATGGAAAAATATCCCATGCTTGTGAATTGGAAAAGTCAATCCTGTTAGAATGCCCATATTGTCCAAAGCAACTTACAGATACAACAATATTCCTATCAAGCTCCCAAAGTCAATTTTCACAGAATTCAATTCAAAAACTAACCAAAAATTCATACAGAATCAAAAAAGAACCTGAATAGCCAAAGCAATCTTTAGCAAAAACAATAAAGTTGAAGGCATCACATTACTTGACTACAAATTATACTCTAAGGCTACAGTAACCAAAACAGCATGGTACAAAAAATACACACAGACCAGCAGAACAGAATAGAGAATCCAGAAATAAAGCTGCATATCCACAACCATCTGATCTTTGACAAAGTCAACAAAAACAAGCAATGGGGAAATGACCCCTTATTCAATAAACAGTGCTGGTATAACTAGCTATCCATATGCAGAAGACTGAAACTGGACCTCTCTCTTACACCATATACAAAAATTAACTCAAGATGGATTAAAGATTTAAATGTAAAACCTCAAATTATAAAAATCTGGAAGAAAACCTAGAAAATACTCTTTTCAACATCATCCTTGGCACAAAAATGTTTCGCTAAGTCCACAAAAACAATAGCAACAAAAGCAAAAATTAACAAGAGGGACCTAATGAAACTAAAGAGCTTCTGCACAGCAAAAGAAATTATCAATAAACAGACAACCTACAGAATAGGAGAAAATGTTTGCAAACTGTGCATTCAACGAAGTTCTGATATCCAGGATATATAAGGAACTTAAATCAACAAGCAAACAAGCAAATAATCCCATTAAAAAATGGGCAAAGCAAAGAACATCAACAGACATTTCTCAAAAAAAAGACATACACATGGCCAACAAATGTATAAAAAATGCTCAATATCACCAAAGAAATGCAATTCTTTGAGATTCGCACTGAGACACCATCTCACACCAGTCAGAATGGCTATTACTAAAAGATCAAAAACAACAGATGCTGGTGAGGCTGCAGAGAAAAGAGAATGCTTATATCTATTGGTGGGAATGTAAATTAGTTCAGCCACTGTGGAAAGCAGTTTGGAGATTTCTCAAAGAACTTAAAACACAGCTACCATTTGACCCAGCAATCCCATGACTGGGTATATATCCAAAGTAAAATAAATTGTTCTACCAAAAAGACACATACATTTGCATGTTCATTGCTGCTGTATTCAAAATGAAGACATGGGATCAACCTAGGCACCCATCAGTGATGGATTTGATAAAGAAAATGTGGTACGTACACACCATAAAATACTATGCAGCCATTAAAAAGAATGAATTCATGTCTTTGCAGACACATAGATGCAGCTGCAGGCCATAATCCTAAGAGAATTAATGCAGAAACAGAAAACCAAATACATGTTCTCACATATAAGTAGGAGCTAAACATTGAGTACACATGGACATAAAGATAAGAACAATAGACACTGCAGACTAGTAGAGAGGAAAGGGTGGAGGGCAGGTTGAAAAACTGCCTATTGGGTATGCTGCTCACTATCTGGGTGACGGGATCCATCCCCCAAACCTCAGCATCATGTAATATACCCATGTAACAAACCTGTACATATACCCCCTAAAATAAAAGTTGAAATTGTTTAAAAAAAAATCTTAAATAGGCTGTGAATGTAGTGAAGTTAGGTAAATTCAGTGAACAAATAACATTTGAATGAAAATCTAGCAATTAAAGAGTTAAAATGGTACCCCACTTCCCCCAGAAATTTAGAAGGGTGGTTAAAAAATGAAATTGAGTCTTCACTATGTCTTGGGGTGTTATCCTGTTTCTGACATTTATCAGCCAAGATGTTTTGAGCAATGTAGCCACTCAAAGACTTACTTTTATGAGATGTAAATTATGAATAACACCTACTTCACATAGCTGTTGTAAAGATTAAAAATTTTAACGTATGGCAATATTTCATAGAATCTCTGAAACACAGAAATGCTTAATAATTGGCAGAGTGTTTGTTTTATTTTGTTTATAATCAGAGTTTTAGGCTAAAATTCCAATGCAAAAGATGCTAATTTGGGCTATTAGGATGCTATCAAGAGATTTTTATCCCATAGATGGAAAAAAATGGATTTCTATGAAAAAAGAACAAAAATAAAATTGTTTGAAATAGGATAAACATAAAACAATAGTACATGAAACAGCCTACTTACATTATAAAATGGCAATCACCCTTGAATTCTTGCTGCAACAGATAAACATTAAATTATCATCATAAAACCAAAATAAACTACAAATGTTATCTGAAGGAGAGAGGTGGAACTTGCACATTAAATGTGGCTTATCAATCTCAATGTGTCCACTTATAATATGTGTGGGAGATTATACCGCCGAGAGGGGAGTAAAAGGGGGCTATGTGTGTCCCCAGAGCTCTGCTGCTGAAGCTAGAATTAACTAAATATCATTCATCCACTTCATAATTCATCCAAAGGAACTCTAAGCCAAATAATTCTGCATCTTATTTTAAGGAATAAATAGTAATAGCTTTTGAAAATCTTAGTTTCTCAAAATAAAAACCATACATGTGATTGGCTGGCAAATGCCAAAATTTTTCCTGGCGACCCTCTGCCTCCCTACGGGAGTTCAAGTTTCTCCACACTCATTTAGATCTCTACCATCACCTTATCCTTACCCAGTACAAAATATCAAATCTGTATCAAGGGACAAATACAGTCGTCAAGGGTTCACAATGAATCTGTTATACAAGATTGTGAAGCTTTTGGTGTGAGGATGAAATAAGAGCCAAAGTTCACATCTTCTGCTTGTGTCTTCTTCCTCAAAATTCAGCTGGATGACTGAGAAGGACCAGGGGATAGAGGTTTAAGAAAGACACTACTCTTCTGAAAGTTCAAGAGAAGACAGCAGAGGAGGGCAAAGGGATCTTCAAAGTTCACCTTAAGGGGCTGGGCCCCTCAACTAGGGCTTGAGTACTTAATGAAGCCTACATATTTCAAAAGGGTTCCATGGTGTACAGCTATGATCAAGCATTCTTAATCTACTCTGTTTTCAAGCAACAAGACAAATCTTTGTGAAAAACTGGTTTCATCCTTTGGCTACAAGAGATGCTCGGCTGTTCAATGAAGTGGGAAGGGAAGAGATAATGTCTCTTTCTGCATAGAACTTGTTAGGTGTAGATTCCTCTATATGCTTCTTGATGTCTTTTCACCCGATCTTTCTTTTCCTTCTTATGGCATTTATTTCACACACCCATATCTTCTAATTAGGTAAACTCTGAAACTGAAAAGATTTTCTTTAAAAGTAAGTAAATAAAACATGTCCCTTTGCAGCTCCTGCTATGCAGCCACGCCCACCGTCTCTCTCCTGGTTGATTCTCACCACTGATTTTATGCTGTCAGGCATTCCATTCACACAGTTTAGGTCCTTATCCTTAGTGGCACTGGCCCATCAAGGAGTTTTATTTTTACCCAAACCCCTTAATATCTTTGTCTCTAAAGACATTTTCCCTCTTCTAAAGATGTTCTCTATCTTCCACTTAAGTCATCTGCAACTATGGCCATACTCTACCAACCCATAACTGCTCTGCCTCCAAAATCCCTAAATCAAGGCTCCCGATTTTTTATCACAAAACTATATCATTTCTAGACTAACTTCTAATATATTTATGAGAACTCTTTAATATGGAAGAGATGTGTGTATGTTTAAAAGCCAGTGAAAATGGTCCATTTGTTTGAGGCCAGCTGAAGCTACAAGAAAATAAAGATACCAGCTGATAAGGTAAAAGTCTGGTCTATCAACACCTCTAACATCTCTTAGCCCATCAGACCTCCCCATTCATCACTTCTATAGAATCCATGAGCCATAAATTTAGTACTTTATTTTCTGAGCCGTGAAACCTTTTCTCCCTTTGTCTTTGCACCCATTTAGCAAAAGTCTAGCTCCAGTTGGTCTCCTTTGCTTTCTCTTCTCATACCTATGTTAAACATAGGAGACTATCAAAAAACTATTCCATCCACCTGTGCCTTGGATCCTGTTATTTTCTCATCTTCTCATTAATTTGTGCTATTATCTATATCTTCCTCCTTTTGTATATTTAACCTCTCCTACTGACTTCTAAACAGGCTCACATTTCTCTCATCCTAAAAAGAAAGTTAAACTCAAGCTCTCATTCCCCAACTACTTTCCTGTCTCTTTTTCACTCTTCAAATGCAAATCTCTTTAAAAATTTGCCTTCACCCACTGATTTCATTTTCTCACCTACCTCTCACTCCCCACCCACTCCAGTATGACTTCCATTCCCACCACTCAACCAAATAGCTCCAAGCTCACCAATGTTTCCATTCTGATAAACTTGATGGTATTTTGGGGTAGCATAATACCTTCAAATACCTTCCAGACAGTGTCTTCTATGAGGTTCCATGTTTTCTGGAATGGTATTTTGGGGTAGCAAAATGTTTTCTGGAATGGTATTTTGGGGTAGCAAAATACCATCAAATACCTTCCAGACAGTGTCTTCTATGAGGTTCCATGTTTTCTGGTCCCTCCCATCACGCAAATTCACATGCAAATTGTACTTCCTCATTCCTTAGGTTCCAGGAGAGTGGCTTTCTTTCAGGTCCCTAAGCCTGCCAAGCTCCTTCTTGCCACAGATCTGGTGCTCTTTACCCGGAATGTTCTCAATATTCTCCTCCTATGTTAATTAGTTGATCCTTCTCAGCCTTCTGATCTCTATCTAAATATTGCTCCTTCTGGGAGTACTTCTCTGACCTAAATTAGAGAAATATTTATTATGAAAATGACCAGTTATAAAATTAGTCTTTTTGCAGTTCAGTTCCTTTCATTATCTGCTTGGCTTTCAATACTTGAAATTTTATATTTATATTTTATTACTTTCTATTTATGATTATATGATAATTTTATTAAGGTTTGATAAACTATAAGGTCTATGAAGGCAGGGGAAATTACTGCTTTCATATTACTGCATTCTCAGTTATTAGCAGAGTTCCTGGCACACAGTAGGTACTCAGAAATACTTTTTAAATGCATATTTGTCAAGACAGGATAGAGCCAGATGATATCCAAAGTTTCTCATTTCTACCAAATGGATAATTCTAAGATATAGATTTTTATTTTAACATTGTTTATGATATACTTACTTAAATTTATTTAACTTTTTTTTTTATTTTTGTTTCAGTGGCATTCGATTTTTTAAGTTTTTTTGTTTTTTAATAATTATAAAATTATTTTTAAATCAATTCCATTTAGTTGTCATTCATCTCTCAGAAAGTGTTATTTTTTCTTTCAAATTAATATCTTGCCTTTAATACTATAATAGTAAAAGTGATCATCTGTATCAGGAATTTAATACTTTGGTGGTAACTAGCAAATGTTACTCCGCTCCTCTACACCCCTAGGTCTTTATTTCAATTAGTATAATATGCTCATTAAATTAAGACATCTATTATGTTGCCAGCATTCACATAACAGATGGAAAAATGTCTCATATGGGTCAATTGGAATCATTTTGCTAAATTAACATTGTAGCCTTTTATAAGAGGGTCTTAGTAGCTACTGTTATTAACAGAAATAGGGCATAAATTGAAATGAGGTTTTTTATGCTTGGCCTACTCTGGGTAGATTTTTAATTGACAAGTCTGTGTAGATGCCAGCAACGCTTTCAAAACATACCTTACTCATGCATCCATAGAGCCATTGGCCAATTTATACAGTATTAAGGATCATGCATTTTTACCTGGCTCACTATAAAATCGGGTAAAGTTCCTAATGATAACTTCAGAAATACTATCTATTTTACCTGAATACCTGAAAGGGTCTTTACACCTTTTGGGTCAAAAGATATCCCTTAACAAAAGGCCTCTTTTCTACCTTTCAGGAATATCCTAATTCTATAGGATTCAGCCCCTACCCAAGGCACCTTGTTTCACTCTTCCTTGGCCAACATGGTGACCCTTCACTGGTCAGCTCACTGGTCAGGCTTTAATAAGAGAAATAGAACAAATCAACAATGATTAGTGACCCACTGTACTCTATTTAGCCCTGTTCTACTTTCTCACTAGTGTAGCCAAGACCAAGTCACCTGCTCTCTCATCCTTTGTTTTCTCAACTTCAAAACCTACCCTAACTCACATAGTCGTTATGAATATTTAATGTGTGAACACAGTAAGATTTTTAAAGGCATTTGACAAATGGATTTCACTTGTGTTGTGACCCATACACATTTCCATTCACTGGCTAGCTTGAGCCCAGGTGACCCACTTGCCCGCCCACCTGTACTCTTCCTCTCCTCCATGTTGCTCCTCAATTCATTAACCTTCCCTAAAGCACTACTCAGGTAGCACTTCACCAATGCAAAGCTTTTAGTGATGCTCCATAACCTAAAAAGTGAGTAAAAATCCCACAATCTAACCACGTTCCTACCACATATTCCCATCCTCCCATATTTTGAGGCCGACAAATATGTCGATACAATGGGTGGGGATAGTCATTAGTGCTGAGGGGAGGGACTTGAGAAAACTAATTTTACAATTAGTCATTTTCTTAATAAATATTTCTCTGTTTTGATGGCCTTTGGTCAGCTTTTGCTGGCTGCCTTCCCAGAAACTGACTGTGATTTGGACCTGGGAAGATATCCAGAAGATCTAGTGAAAGATTATCAGAGAGCAGAAAACAAAACACCTTGTCTAAGAGTCTCTTATTTCTACCATATAGAGTATACTTTTATTATATAATCTTAAAAATACTCCCATAAAGCTTATTAAGCTAAGGCAATAGCTCATATTTGGCAACCAAGATGAACTAACCTAAATGGACCAGTGAGAAAAGTTGAGCACCAAGACCTCCTGAGGTCATTGGCTAAAGGAGAAACTTCATGCCCCATAGAGGTGGATAGCACCCCTCATAGATGCCCCAGAAGAGTGTCTGAGTTCTCCAATGAGAACACATGGACACAGGGAGGGGAGCATCACACACCGGGGCCTGTCAGGGGGTGGGGGAGTCAAGGAGAGGGAGAGCATTAGGACAAATACCTAATGCATGTGGGGCTTAAAACCCAGATGACGAGTTGATGGGTGCAGCAAACCACCATGGCACATGTATACCTATGTAACAAACCTGCACGTTCTGCACATGTATCCCAGAACTTAAAGTGTAATAAAAAATAATCATCATAAAGAAAGAAAAATGGATAGGTATAGCAAGAGGGTTGAGCGGAGGTGGAATCTGTGTTGGGTAGTCAGAGGACATTAGAGGAACCTTGAGAGCCTCAGAAGGGGAGGTGACCGAACTGGAAGAGGGTGTTGTCCACAGACTGCCTGGAAAAAGATACCTATAGCTAAGATTGGACTAGTTGTACCCATGATCATTGTGCCAGGGACTGTGATAGCTTAGGTCACCGTAGTATGAGAATGCCCTTCATCACTGCTGCAGCCCATGAAGGCTTCCAAATAATTCTGCTCTCTGCTGTCTCCAGCTGCAGCAGAAGGGAGCTAGGTCAGAGACAACTTGAACAGTTCATAAAACTTTGTTATGAAGATGAAATGAAAACCAGGCAACAAGTATATTCTCTTAGCTTGTCTGTTCGCCAGTTGTTTGCTTATGGGGGAATGACTTTTGAAGACTTGATCTAGAGATGGAATCCACAGTCCTTTCTCATTTCATCCAAACTGAGTCTGTTGTTTTGTGTTTTATTTATAGAGCAGTCAGGTTCCTTTCTTCCCTGAAGCCAACCTAGTACCTAGGGCCCTAAGATTATGTTAAGAGGCTTTTGTGTGCTAATTCAAGGCTGATGGAAGTGAATTTTTACCATAATAATGTGAATAAAACACATTTTTCTGAAAAAAAAAAGTATCTGAGTTCTCACCAAAACCAGTGGAAGGAGCCCATGATCCACCAAATAGGGACTTCTCAGCTACAAATGGGAAAGTCTGTGTCTCCAGCTGGGCTGCAGCTGCACCTGCAGAATGAGGAGGAAGGGACCACAAAGTAAACAGGTGATAGTCATTACTAGCATTTCCATCATCTGCTTTTCTTCTCAATGGCCAGTTAACACAAGATGTCCTCTTGCACAGATGCAGAATCTCATAAGCCATCAACTTTGCCCTGAATAGAAGTAGAAAGGTCTTTATTCGTTTTTCCTCCCCCCTAAATTTATTAAATACCTGATAGATGTCAAACACTGTTAGGTATGAAGATACAGTCATGAGTGAGGCATGTTCTTGGAAAGAAGACAGCCCAACTCTCCATAGAAATGAAATACAGCAATAATATATGTATTTATAATAGGTTAATGGGTTTTTTGTCCACAAAAAAATTTTTCTATCAATTAGCAAAGTGACTAGGTCATTTTACTTTTTTGAACTTGATTCTTTGGCTAATATTATAAAATGCCAGAGCTAAAAATAGCTGTACCTGGGGTGAAATGGAGAAGACGTGAGACATAGCTTTAAAAATGGAACACGCGCTTTTTCCCAAGCGGCTGCCGAAGATGGCGGACGTGCAGGTCCTGGTGCTTGATGGTCGAGGCCATCTCCTGGGCCGCCTGGCGGCCATCGTGGCTAAATAGGTGCTGCTGGGCCGGAAGGTGGTGGTCATACGCTGCGAAGGCATCAACATTTCTGGCAATTTCTACGGAAACAAATTGAAGTACCTGGCTTTCCTCCACAAGCGGATGAACACCAACCGTTCCCGAGGCCCCTACCACTTCCGGGCCCCCACCACTTCCGGGCCCCCCAGCCGCATCTTCTGGCGGACCGTGCGAGGTATGCTGACCCACAAGACCAAGCGAGGCCAGGCTTCTCTGGACCGCCTCAAGGTGTTTGACGGCATCCCACCGCCCTACGACAAGAAAAAGCGGATGGTGGTTCCTGCTGCCCTCAAGGTTGTGCGTCTGAAACCTACAAGAAAGTTTGCCTATCTGGGGCGACTGGCTCACGAGGTTGGCTGGAAGTACCAGGCAGTGACGGCCACCCTGGAGGAGAAGAGGAAAGAGAAAGCCAAGATCCACTACCGGAAGAAGAAACAGCTCATGAGGCTACGGAAACAGGCTGAGAAGAACGTGGAGAAGAAAACGGGCAAATACACAGAGGTCCTCAAGACCCACGGACTCCTGGTCTGAGCCCAATAAAGACTGTTAATTCCTCATGCGTGGCCTGCCCTTCCTCCATCGTCGCCCTGGAATGTACGGGACCCAGGGGCAGCAGCAGTCCAGGTGCCACAGGCAGCCTGGGACATAGGAAGCTGGGAGCAAGGAAAGGGTCTTAGTCACTGCCTCCCGAAGTTGCTTGAAAGCACTCGGAGAATTGTGCAGGTGTCATTTATCTATGACCAATAGGAAGAGCAACCAGTTACTATTAGCGAAAGGGAGCCAGAAGACTGATTGAGTGGGGCGTCTGTTGGACTTTCCACCTGGTCATATACTCTGCAGCTGTTAGAATGTGCAAGCACTTGGGGACAGCATGAGCTTGCTGTTGTACACAGGGTATTTCTAGAAGCAGAAATAAACTGGGAAGATGCACAGCCAAGGAGTTACAGGCATCGCCCGTGCTCCTCACCTGTATTTTGTAATCAGAAATAAATTGCTTTTAAAGAAAAAAATAAAAAAATAAAAATGGGAGAAGCGGGAACTAGGGACTTTCCATTAAACCACGATGTATGGTGAGTGATTGATTCCATTTATAACACATTCTAGAAATGACAAAAGTTATATATATGGAAAACAAATTAGTGGTTCTCAAGGGTTAGAGATTGTGGGGAGTAGGAGGATGAACACTATAAAGAGGTAGCATAAAGGAGATTATTGTGATGATGGGATAGTCCTCTATCTTGCTTGTGATGGTTTTTACACAAATCCACAATGCTGATAAAAGGACATCGCACTCATATGTGATAAAATGGCAACATTGTACCAGTGTCAAATTCCCGGTTTTGACATGTGCTATTGTTAGTGTAGTCATTGAGGTGTAGTCATTGAGGAAACTGCAGGAAGGGGGCGTTGGGACCCGTCCATACTATCTGCAACTCCCTGTGAATCTATAATTATTTCAAAATTAAAAGATTTTTTTAAAAAAGGAAACAAGCATTAGGGACTTTCCATGGAAACATCGGTTAAACATTGGTATAGAAACCAAATCTGCTTTTAATTGAAATCAGACGTGGCTCTTAGAGTGTTGGGCACATAAACAGGTGTCTCCATCTCTTTAACATTGACGAGGGAAGTATGGCTGCATGCATAAAGGACCACTTGGTCAGCTGGTTGGTGTTACATCCTTGATAATATGAGACTAAACCTAATGTTTAGAAGAGAAAGCAAATAGCTTGAAGCCAGCCACCTAACAGATTCTATTGCTTCTAATTTCTATCATATAGTTTCTGATTATTACCTTAGGTAAAATAAGAAATATCTCAATTAAAAATTCAAAAACTTTTCTTTGGAAATTGTTAAAAGTGGAACCATTAAAGTCAGACAAATTAGATCAGACACAAGAAGTTTAAGATATGCAGCAATTTTTCAGGCTAATGGCCTAAAGTACTTCTTGAGCTTTTCTTATCATCAATGTCTATGGTTATATTATTTCTATTGAGGTAAAATTATCTACATAAGGCTATTACCTAGGTCTCCTGTGTATAAGGATAATGGAAAGTGCTTCCACACTTTGCAAATACATTATGTTCTGAAAGAATATTAACATTTTGTCTTATATAAGTTCCTAATGGGAATATTTCTACAACACTAAAATAATTACTCAAAATGGCTCTCTACTCATAATTGCAACAAATTTTATAAAATTACAGATTTGAGGATATATTACTATATATTGTATCTTGCATTAAGATACTAGACATTCTGATTCAGTTTAAATATTCATCGTTTATGCATATTTTTATGTGTATTTATGATTTAAAGAAAAGAAAGACAAAGTGATAAAATAGATCATTGAATAAAATATCTAGTCCACTCTACAAAATAGTACACCTGCTATATTTCAACTTAAAACAATTATATAACTAGTTACATCCTGTAATTTGCTAACACAGTTTTTGACTAGCTACAGGATATGTTCTGTGGATTCATTTTTATAAGCCATAGCTGTTCGGACCCAATGACTAATAGCTTCCATAAGTGAAAATTCAGAACTAGAGCTAGAAAAGAAATACAACATCTCTAGTACTCTAAATGTACTTACAGGATGTACACTTTGGGATATATAGGTGTGAGGAGCCAGTGGGAGAGTAGCAGAAGGCTTCTTTTTAGCCTCAGGATCAAGCTACATTCCCAAACATGTTCGCAAAATACTTGTAATTTGAAGGATTTTTTTTTTTTTTTTTTGAGACGGAGTCTTGTACTGTTGCCCAGGCTGGAGTGCAGTGGCCTGATCTCGGCTCACTGCAAGCTCCGCCTCTTGGGTTCACGCCATTCTCCTGCCTCAGCCTCCCAAGTAGCTGGGACTACAGGCGACCACCACCACGCCCGGCTAGTTTTTTGTACTTTTATTAGAGACGGGGTTTCACTGTGTTGGCCAGGATGGTCTCGATCTCCTGACCTCATGATCCGCCCACCTTGGCCTCCGAAAGTGCTGGGATTACAGGCGTGAGCCACTGGGCCCCGCTGAGGGATTTTTTTTTAAAGATACCAGTATGCTTCTTCACCATGTCATTCTGGTGTCTATTGCTCTAATAAGTTAGAACCATGGGAAAACGAAAGCATTAGTCCATAACTAATACTTGTCCATAGCAGAATTAGTATCTGCCAAACCCCAAAACCATCCTACTCAAATACAAGGTGTACACATAAAATTTGACAATATCTTTAAGAATCATTTGAAACATAATAAAATAGAAACATTTTTGGTAAACATTTCAGGTTACATGTCTTTCTGTTTTTAAAACGGGTCATAATTTCTATAGGTAGACGTTCTTTACTAATCAAATTAATCAATCCATTTTATTCAGATACCCTATACCTAGTACTAGTTCAGAAAATTCATTTTTCTTTATCAACAAATAAAAATTATATGTATGTATTATGTACAACATGATGTTTTTCTATAGGTATATGTTGTGGGATAGTTAAATCAAGCTAATTAACATATCCATTACATCACATACTTATTTTTTGTGATGAGAATATGTAAAATCTACTCAGTAATTTTCAAGTATACAATATGTAGTTATTTACTAAAATCACCATATTATACAAAGAATTTATACAGAAAATCTTTTGTAAATAAATACTAACTCAATAAGTGCAATTAAGTGGCATACTTTTTGAAAATGTCTGACCAGCGAGGAAATGGATAAATAAAATGTGACATAGAATATAATAGATTTCTTTAGAACAAGTAAAAAATAAAAATTTCATGTCAAGATGGATATAATACAAAAGTATAATATGTGGAGAAAGCGTATTTCAGAATATGTGAAGATATGCTACAATTTGTATAAAATTTTAAATCATACCAACATCATATTTTATACTGCTCATGAATACTGTTTGTGTTAAATAATAAAAAATAGAAAATAAAACATTAAATTCATGATAAAAGCTTTCTTTAAAAAAGGAGAAAAAATAATTAAGGATGGCAGCTTAAGGGCACTTCAGATTTATCTGTAATATATTTTAGTAATTTAAAACATGTAATAAACTTTTTGTGGAAAACAAAATTCAGGTATAGTTTATGTTCATCAAGAAATGAAAATTATCATTTAACAAATTTCTTCTTACATTTCATCTTATACTTTTATTTTTATGAACCAAAAGATTCATATTTTATGATTATTTATGAACCAAAAGAAATAAAGTGTTTCATAAACTATACAGACAAAGTCTGCTCTTGGTCTATATTTTTTTAGGAGAACACCATGACTAATCTGACAGAATATGAAGTATAAGAAGTATTTTCTTATAGTTATTTCTACTATTCTTTTCTTTCTCATGAAAGGACTCATTGAAATTGTGCAGGATGGATGGAATCCCTGCCACTAAACTCCTACACATCAAAAACAAATGTGTAATTCAGTAAAATGGAAGCTGGTGAGTCTGCACTTCCTGCCAACCCTGGGGAAGATCCAAGTTTCTTTTGTGATACTGTACAACTCACTGCTTCTTCAGCAGGTATCATCAACGGAGGTCTTGTGCACTCTGAAAATAAGAATGCCAGCCCAGAGTCACAGCACGCTTTTTCTTTCCAGAATTTCTACCTCAAGAACAGACTCATGAGGATCACAGCGGTCTTGGTATGAGACCTCTTCTTTTGGAAAAAACTCATACCTTGGTTTTATATGCTGTACTACCCTCTCATGGGGTTCTGTTATCTACATCCCCTCTCAAAGGCTATCTTCCATTCCATAGTTAACCCTGGACCCCAAGTCTAGACTGAACTGTGAGTCCTCAAATTTTGTTTTCATGTCCATGTAGCCCCATCTGTCTGGACTACACAGCTATGAAATACTACAAAAATCTCTGTCAATTTCCAAATCTTGAACACAAATCTATTCCATGCAACTCATGTGTCATGCATATTTTACTGTATTCTTATCCTCTGAAAGTTAGTTGTGTTTTAAAACACCTAGGAAAATTCTCTCTTAACCAAATTATTTTAGCAAAATATTATACATAAATTTGCAAAACATTGCACACATTTATGATGTTTAAACAGTGACTGAATAACAACTAGAGTAGACTCTATCCAGCCAGCCAAACGCCACCTCTCCCTAAATGCTCTGCTTGTGGCTCCGTCCACCTTCTGACTCTGCTATCTCTACCCTTTATCATATGTCTTCTAGCTTTCTGGAGAGAGATGTTCTGGATATGTACCTTCTGATTTAAGAAAAAAGCACCTCTATCTCTGGCCAATTGTAAAAATTGACAGCAATATATCATATTCATCATTGTTATAAAAATACCGTGTATATCAGAATATACTACTCCCCTTTGTTATGCTGATGATATCTGGTTGCTCTCTATAAAGGGACAAGGGTTTCTGTAACCACAAGCCTGCTTCGCCACATGCTCCTCTTCCTTGAATAAGAAAGGTTCAGACCATGAGTCAACTAGACCCCAACACTCAGTTGTCCCAAGAGGCATGATTGAGGGTAGAAGGAACAGCAGAGACAGCATATGCACATCCATTTTTAGAAGCTTGGCAACAGGTAGTTTAGGTGAGCTTTTGAAAGGTGCATAGAGGCTCCCAGCTCCATCTTTCACCTGTGTCTCAGTATCATGAAGGCAATTCAGTTTGGTTTGTGTTTTGTTTTGGCAGTGCTACAAGGGACCTCAACACTTCCAGCCAAGGCAAGACCCCTCTAATGAACAAATATTTGTTCTGGGGGCCCCCCTTGAGGTGGCAGAGACACTGATGTGTCAGCTGAGGTTTATGACAATGATGTAAAGCAGAGAAAAGACCATGCAGGGTTGGCTCACAAAACTGTTGGTGGAGTTGGGGGGAAAGGACAGGCCACTGGGCTGCTGCCATTGCTAGGAGTGGGAGAAAGATTCAATCCAGAACTTATTGAGTGCCTACTATGTGGCAGAAACTTGACGGATGTGATCATCTCCTAGTTCTTATGGTCATTTTTTGAAATGGTTACTATTATCCATATTTTATGGATCAAATTTTCCAAATATTTATTCACACCTTCTTATGTGACATATACTGCACCATAAAGTTATCTGTCTTAAAAGTGAGAACTAACAATAAAATTCTAAGCCCCCAATGATGGAATGAACTCCTCTCTTAGCCAATGGGACCCCAGGGAAATATTAAAAACTGAATTCCTAGCCATGATGGGATGGGAGTTCAAACATGCTTCATGATACCCTCCTTTTTGTGGTTTAGACACGAAAACTGACCAGCATTAATACTGAAACAGAACATAAAACTGATGAACAGACTCTTTGTGGCAATAAGATACCAAATTATAAAGACCTAAGGCCACACCAGGCAAGGGTTAACTCACAAACTCCGACACTTAAAGAATAAATTCTGTTCTAACTGCCACCAGATTTCTTTTTCCTTAGTGGCTAAACAAGCATCGGCCTCAAGATAAGCAATATTAAAAACAATTATAGCTCATCCACCACCAGACACAGACTAACTCCCTGTTCCACAAGCCGTAACTATAGCTTTCATTGAACCAGAAGCTGATTTCAGTAACTTTCTTCTGATAAGAGGCCACTGACTACAGGATGGTTCTGGCCAGTGTACAGAGGCTGCATGCTAGGGTGCCTCGTGTTTTTGCTTCACTTTTTTGACCCAATTGTAATGCATTTAAAGGTTAAGTCTCCACTCCCAACGTGAAATGGGACACATGTAACATGCATGTATATTCAATATGCATGCATCAGGACCTTCTTTGTAAATATTCATAGCTTCTCCTATAACTGTTGAATATATATGTTTAGCCAACCTGTTTAGCATAAAGCTCCTGCCCCAACCCCCCCCTCCTATGCAGTGCCTGTTAACAGTCTCTGCTGGAGGCTACACTTCCCAGACTGGCAGGATGGCTACCCTGCAGTCTGTAACCCTTTATAAAAAATAAAGTCTCCTTTCCAAGGTACGTAGGCAATTGAAGTAGAATATAATATGTGATATGAAGTATAGAGAAAATGATCACCTGTCTAGCTGGAGGATTGAGAGTAGGCTTCTAAGATAACATCCAAACTGACTCTTGAAGCATAAGAAACCCATTTTACCTGGGATTAGCCAGTTGAAAAACCGAGGCAAGGGCAGCCAGGAAACTCCATGTACAAATTAGAGAAAACAAAGTTTAAGTCTCAGTTTCCTTATAAAAGTTAGGACCAGGATTTAAACTCAGATTTTACTCCAAAGATTGTGTTTATTCTACTTCCACCAAAATTTAGAAAGGAAAATGGTAGTAGATGCATATACAACTGCCTCTCCATCCTTCATAGGTGTATCTAGAGCCAACTCTCACCACTGTGATTTTCCAGGACATGGTTTTCTTACCCTGTTGCTCCCATGAAGAACAAAATGCAGTTTGAACAAGTTGGCAACAGTAACACAGAGAGTTTTGAAGTACTTTTTTGACTGCCAAAGACCCCCTGATGGGAGTTGGCAGCAGAAATACTTTCTGGGTTAGACAATTACTGGTAGTAAAGAATTCCTGAAGGTTACACCTAACTCCAGCTATGCTATTACTTACACCGAATGTTGACCTACCCATGTATAATAGGCAGCAAAGAAATATTTTTTAGTTAGTGACTGAGAGCTCTTTTAATACAATATTATAATTCTCATATTTTTAACAATTATTACTCATTATTCTAATTTTAAATAGTTGTCTAAATTTCATAGAATAAAATATGTCGCCTTGCCAGAATAACGAATATGGTTTTATGATTCAGTGTTTAGCTAATGCAAAATACCTCCTTGAGACTCACCCCAAAAGTTTCAGGAAGGAATCCAAACAATTTTTATTAGGAAATGACAACATGTAACTAGAATGTAAAATTAAGGAACTTACAATAAAGCAAGCTTCAGTGCAATCACTTATTTAAGCAGTTGATGGATTCTATTAGCAGAGTCGTTTTGGCACTGGTTTCCAGGTGGAGCGTGATTAATCATTACACCTGCAAGGCACTCATTCATCATTACCCAAGTAAATAAATATTTTTACATCTTTAATTTTAATACCTAAATCAACCAGAAAGAAATTGGTCTATTTACTTGGGGGCGAGAGAACTCTGTAGAAATGAAGGTCTGTGTTGATTGACTAGGAAGAAATCCAGTACCACATCAGCAGCATAGCCCAGGAATGGGAAGCAGAGATCACAGCTCTGACTCATGTTCTGTTATGAGGTGGCCCAGAGCTCCCAGTGTTTCTGAGGCTGACTCAGAACTCTGAGTAGGACTGTGGTGAGCCAACAGTCGCCATGGAATATGAACGAGACAGATGGGTTTTGATGCAACGTGACCTCATGTGATGTGGTGTAGCTGGAAGGGCCTCCTGGCACAGTGCTGGGCCCAGACATGGGGGTCAGGACTTGTCAGATGAATTAGCTTCTGAAAGAGTCAGCCATGCTGCCAGCAAATACTGTGGGTGGGCTTTGTATAGAGGATCGCCTGGTCAGTGGTTCTCAAACCCAAGCATGTCAGAATGAACTGGTCTGCTGGTTAAAAATGTAGATTTCAGACCAGGTGCAGTGGTTCACATCTGTACTCTCAGCACTCTGGGAGGCCGAGGCAGGTGGATCACTTGAGGCCAGGAGTTAGAGACCAGCCTGGGCAGCACAGTGAGACCCTATCTGAACAAAAAAATTTTAAATAAATTAGCTGGGTATGGTGGTGCTTGCCTATAGCTCTAGCTACTTGGGAGACTGAGGCAGGATGACCACTCAAGCCTACGAGTAAGGCATTACAATGAGCCGTAATCACACTACTGCACTGTAGCCTGGGTGAGAGTGAGAACACGTCTCAAAAAGAAATGAAGATTCTCTGGCCCAATCCCAGAAGTTCAGATTCAGTAAGACAGGGATGAAACTCAGAAATCCGCATTTTTAAAACTTACAGTGTAGGTTTCTGATGAGAAAGCATAGTCTAGGAGGTAATGAAATAAATAAGATAAGGATCTTATATTCTACCTGGCAGGATGAACCATAATATATATAATCCAACAAATAAGGTTTCATGGCATAAGTACAAAGAAAGAAATTTGCCATTACCACCCTCTCTCACTCTGGCTACACTAATGCAGATTTCTGAGTTCCATCCCTGTCTTACTGAATCTTAACTTCTGGGATTGGTCCAGAGAATCTTCATTTCTTTTTGAGACATGTTCTCACTCTCACCCAGGCTACAGCGCAGTAGTGTGATTACGGCTCATTGAAATGCCTTACTCCTAGGCTTAAGTGGTCCTCCTGCCTCAGTCTCCCAAGTAGCTAGAACTATAGGCAAGCACCACCATACCCAGCTAATTTATTTAACATTTTTTTGTTCAGATAGGGTCTCACTATACTGCCCAGGCTGGTCTCTAACTCCTGGCCTCACTATAGGTAAGTGCAAGCGCTACATATGTTGTTTCCAATTTTCAGAGGCTATTAAGAAATTACTAATAAGGTCTTACATTTATATTTTAATTCAAAAATTTTTATTTACTTTAATATACCAGTTGTGTGCATAACAGGCAGTTCTATTGTAGTGGAAAAGGTATCATATCAGATACTAAAGGAAAAAAACTGAATTCAAATCACAATTTCATTTCTGACTAAATTTATCATATTGATATGTGATAAAGCAACTCAATTTCTTTGACTTAAATCTTGGAATAATATTACCTGTGGAGAATGATCATTATAAGAATTAAGTGAAAAGCACATAAAAGCTCTGATGATCGTACCTGGTATATAGAGAGATCTCTGAAATTTTTTTGTCTAGATGGATGAGTGAACAAACACACACTTGGGTGGATGAGAAACTTTTTTGAAATTAAGTGAATGATGAAAAGATTGGCAAACATGGCATGTTAGCTTTCAGTTTAGTGGCAAACATGATGAATTCTTTAATTATTTTAATTACCAATTACTTCCTTGTCTCAGTGTATTTTTACCCACTAGAATCACAAGTGACATCATTCCTTATTTTTATCCTGCTTTGCTTTGATTTCTTACATAGCCTTGATGTAAATCATTTAAAAATCCCATTTAAACCATAGACCAGCAGAGCCTGGCAGCCTTTGGATTTAGTGCTGTTGAACCATACAGGAAAACTAATTTGTTCCTTTGGTTTTCATTTTGTGCATCCTTCCCATCTTATTCACTACTTTTATTAATTTCTAGAGCATGGTCTGTGAGTAGCTCCACAGAAGTTCGCAATTACGTGGAGCTGTCTTCCATGTTAACTCTTCAAATGGCTTCATTTATAGGCACAGCTGTCTCATCTCGACTTCACTGGGAGAGAGGCAGAACTAGCATTTCCTGTCTCACAGCCCATTTATTTTCAGACACGTGTTGCAGCATACATTAAGTTCAATTTCTGTGGAGCTGTTATTGAGGTATAGAACCATGCACAGTTGGATGGCACCATTCCCTCCAAAAGGGACAATGAATAATGCAGAAGAAATGGACAGACATAGGAAAAGGTAAATTTTCCAATCAGTGATATCCAGCGCATGCTGTGGAAAAGAAGAGGCTGTGTGAATTAGAGGTGGATGGCACTTGTGTATTTATAAACAATTTCACACACATCATTTGACAGTCTATGCTATGACATAGGTATTATAATAGTCCTTATTTTAGAGATGAGAAAATGGAGGCACAACAGGGTTGTGTAAATTGCTCAAAGTCACACAGTTGGCAAACTGCATAGCAGAAATTGGAAATCACTTTTATCTAACACCAAATCCGAGATTTCTTCCAAAATGATCGTATTTCTCCATATTCAGATGTGACTCTAGGGTTAGCAGAATCCTTAGGTAGAAGGGAAGGGGAGGCGTATCCAAGACAAATGCAGTTTTTCAAAGTCAACCGGCATAATCTGATTTAAACAAAACCCCCCGCCCATCACATTATGCTCAAAGGCATTCTGTGGGTCTTACCTTCTTAATTTATCGCTGGTCGGTAACCACAGGAGATTCACTTTTTCAGATGCTCACTGTTACCTTCTTTCTTTTGTCACAGTCAACTGACACTACCAAAGCAGTCAGCATTGAGGGAATATTGGCTTTAGCCTTACTTGGTTGAATTCCTTTGTACCTGAAGGCTCTGAAGTTCATTAGGTTGCAGCAATTGATTTTTACAGAGGCATTGTTTCACACAATTCAAATTTTACTTAGTACATAATAGCATTTGCCTAAGTAAACTTTGAATAATCTCTAGTTCAAAGAATTCAACAGTTAAAATGCCCACACACACAACCCTCCCTCGTAAAAAGGCTGGAATAGATTCATTATTATCTTTTAGTGCGCACAAACAACACTTAAGTGCCAAAATAGAAATATGTTCACCCAAAGGATGACATGCCCTGCATTCTTGTGTAAATCTCAAAGGATCTTGTTTACCTTCTTTTTTTTTGCGGTCTAGAAAGGTCCTTATATAAATGAATTACAGACTTCTCTGTCCTCAGCTGAGAATCCTTTATTGAATGTTTGATTAAGCACCTTAAATACATTTTCCAGGCTCAAGAAACTGCTGAACACACCAGGTATAATGAGCTCAAGCATTGTGGGATCAAGATGAAACCTCAAACACATGGGAAATGCAACTAATACTGACATCTGTAGCAAAGGAAATTCCTCCTCCCCCCCCCGCCCCTCCTCCTCCTCCCCCTCCTCCTCCCACTCTTCCCCCTTCTCCTCCCCCTCCGTTCCTCCTCCTCCTCCCTATCTTCTTCCTACTCCCCCTCCCCCCTCCTCCTCCTCCTCCTCCTCCTCCTCCCACTCCTTCTCCTCCTCCTTCCCCTCCCCTTTCCGCTCCCCCTCCTCTCCTCACACTACTACCTATGCCCAGAGTGGAGGATGCATTTTGGGACCTCTCACTTCCAGCCTCTCTCCCCACCCACTTCTGCTCCTCACCCACCACTTCTTAACTCCTCCACAAGAAAGAAGTTGCTAGTTGTCAGAAATGGAGATGATCGTAGGCACATTATACTAAGTACCTTAAGGAGCATTCACGAGAGCTCTCTGCTTTTTCCCCCTCTGCTTTTTCTCCCTACTTTTAAGCAGACCCAGGCAAATCTGACTTTCCAGAATTCATTCTCTCTCTTTCTGTTCATCTCTTTCCTTTCTTTCCTTGTGAGCACGTAATCGAACACAGTAGTTCCCACATAGGTTCAAGGGGTACGTTCCAAACCCCCAAGCTTGAAACCACAGATAGTACAGACCTTGCATATGTGATGCTTTTTCCTGTACGTATATATCTACAAAAATGTTTATTTTATAAATTAGGCACAATAAGAGTTTAACAACAATAACTAATAATCAATTATAACAACATGCCAGCCTCACTACTCTTGGCTTTGGGACCATTACGAAGTAAAATAAGGGTTACTTGAACACAAGCACTGCAGTATCCCAGCAGTTGATCTGGTAACCTAGAAGGCTACCAGGTGACTCACAGATGGGGAGGATGTTCAGCGTGGATCACCAGGAAAAAGGGGTGATGCCAGCCCCGGGCAAGGTGCAGTGAGATGGCACAAGATTTCATCACGCTACTCAGAGTGGCACACAATTTAAAACTTAGGAATTGTTTATTTCTGGAATTTTCCATTTAATATTTTTGGACATCCATTAACCATAGGTAACTGAAACCGCAGAAAGCAAAACTTCAGATTAGGAGCTACTACTGTAGTATTAGATCCAGAAGAAAAGAAGTCCTTTCTTTGACTTAGCTAATGAGCCTGTATTGAGAGCGAGTAATAAATTGTGACTTTCTTCTCCTTTTCTCACCACTAATCCTTGAGTTTTCTATTTAATACGACACCCGTCAGGGAGAAATTCTAAGTGGCAAAGTTATTTCCACTCATTCCTGAGACTTCAGTTAGTACCTTTAAAATATACACAAACCTTCCAATCTTCAGTATAATTACCATACTTGATTCTATTGAATCAATCAATCAGTCACTGGGCCAACTGCTAATTGTAAAACTCCAAAATGAAGGAAAATGAATATGTCATGGGAGTTCACTAAGAGATATTGAAGGCAAATTCACATGCATCCTCAGAATGGCCTTTCAATTTCAATATTTCCACATTCATTTTATTGAGTGGGTATTACCTATGTCATCACTTCTTCAATAATTTTTTTAATTTTCATTCATATTTTTTATTTTGGGGGTACATGTGATAATTTAGTACATTCATATAATTTGTAAAAATCAAATAGTGTAATTGGGATATCTATCATGTTAAGTATTTGTCTTTTCTTTATGCTAGAAACATTCATTCTCTTCTAGTTACTTTGAAACCTACAGTAGATTATTGTAATCTGTAGTCACCCTACTGACCTATCAAATGCTAGATCTTATGTTTTAATCAGACTGTATATTTGTACTCATTTAAAAACTCTCTTCATCTCCCCATTTCCACTACCCTTCCTTCCTGAACTTTGGTAACCATAAATGTCATATATGGCATTTATTATTTTGAGGTATGTTCCTTCTATATCCAGTTTGTTGGGAGTTTTTATCATAAAGGAATTTTGAATTTTATTGAATGCATTTTTAGCATCAATTGAGATGATCATATGGTTTCATTCTTGATTCTGTGAGTGTGATATATCACATTTATTGATTTGCATATGTTGAACCATCCTTGCACCCTGAAATTAGTTCCACCTGACCATGGTGAATGATCTTTTTAATATGCTGTTGAATTCAGTCTGCTAGCATTTTGTTGATGATGTTTATATCTATGTTCATCAGTGCCACTGGCCTGCAGTTTCCTTTTTTGTTTTTCTTTGTCTGGTTTTGGTATGAGGGGAATGCTGACCTTATAGAATGAGTTTGGAAGTATTTCTTCCTGTTCAATTTTTTTGAAGAATTTGAGCAGAATTGATATTAGTCCTTCTTTAAATATTTTGTAAATTTTAGGAGTGAAGCCCTCAGGTCCTGGACTTTTCCTTGAGGGGAGACTTTTTATTACAGCTTCAATCTTGCTACTCATTATTGGTTTGTTTAAGTTTTATATTTCTTCATGGTTCAATCTTGGTAAGAGGTATGTGTACAGGAATTTATTTATTTCCTCCAGGTTTTACAATTTATTGCTGTATAGTTGTTTATAATATTCCTCTAATGATTCTTTGTGTTCATGTCATCTCATTTATAATGTCTCCTTTATCATTTCTGATTTGAATTCTTTGAGTGGTCTCCCTTTTTTTCCTTAGTCTAGCTAAAGATATGTCAATTTTGTTTATCCTTCCAAAGAATCAACTTTTCATTTCACTGATCTTGTTCATTTTTTTCTCAATTTTATTTATTTATGTTCTAATCTTTATCTTTTCTTTCCTTCTACCAATTTGGGGTTTGGTTTATTCTTACTCTTCTAGTTCCTTGACATGAATTATTGGCTTGTTTATTTGAAGTCTTTCTACTTTTTTGATATCGGTGTTTATTGCTATAAGTTCTTCTTTTAGTGCTGCTTTTGTCATATCTCATAGGTTTTGGTATGTTGTATTTTCATTTTTGTTTGTTTCAAGAAATTTTTTAAATTTTCTTCTTAATTTATTGACTTGGCCATTCATAAGCATATTGTTTAATTTCCATATGTCTGTATGTTTTCTGAGGCTCTTCTTGTTATTGATTTCTTGATTAGCTCAATTGTTGATAGATAAGATACTTGATAAGATTTCTGGCTTTTTAAATTTATTGGGACTTGTTTTGTGGCCTAAGATATGGTATATTCTGGTGAATGTTTCATGTGCTGATGAAAACAATGTGTATTCTGCAGCAGATGGGTGAAATGTTTTATAAATGTCAGGCCCCTTTGGTCTAGTGTGTAGTTTAACTCCATATGTTCTTGTTGATTTTCTGTCTAGATAATTCTGTCCATTACTGAGAGTGGAGTGTTCAAATTTTCTACTATTATTGTATTGTAATCTATCACTCCCTTTAGATTTATTAGCATTTGCTTTACATACTTAGGAACTCCAATATTGGGTACATAGACATTTATAATTGTTATATCTTTTTGCTTAATTGACACCTTTATCATTATATAGTGACCCTCTTTGTCTCTTTTTACAGTCTTTAATTGTGGTCTATTTTATCCAATATAAGTATAACTACTTGCTTTTTTGGTTTCCAGTTACATGAAATATCTTTTTCTATCCCTTTACTTTCAATCTATGTGTGTCTTCATAGGTGTGGTGAGTTTCTTGTAGGCAACATATACATGGGCCATGTTTCCTTATTATTCAGCCACTGTATGCCTTTTAATTTGGGAATTGAGTCCATTTACATTCAGTGTTTTTTTTTTTTTTGTAAACTAAGACTTACTATTGCCATTTCTTGCTTTTTTTCTGTTTGTTTTGAGATTTCTCTCTCTCTTTCCATGTTTCTTAATGTCTTCCTTTGTGGTTAAGTGATTTCCTTTTCCTCTGGTAGTATGCTTTATTTCGTTGCCTTTTTTTTTTTTTTTCAGTGAGTCTGCTATAGGTTTCTGCATTATGGTTACCATGAGGCTTGCCAATAACATCTTATAGATATAACAAGTTATTTTTAAAAGATGACAACTTAAATCATAAAGAAAAGAACAGAAAAAAAGAAAAATGAAAAAAAAATTGTGCATTTTTTAAACTCAATCCTCCCATATTTTTAGTTTAGTTGGCTTGATTTATCTACCTTTATGTTACCTACCTTTTAACAGGTTGCCATAGCTGTTATTGTTTTTGACAGATTTATCTTTTGGGCTTCATACTGAAGTTATGAGTGAATTGCACACCACAATTACAATATTTGATTATCCTGGGTTTGTCTGTGGACTAGTTTAACCAGTGAGTTTTATACTTTTTAAAAAGTTTTCTTCTGCACATTAGTGTATTTTTCTTTCAGATTGAATAACACCTTTTACCATTTCTTGTAAGATGGGTATGCTGGTGACGCATTTTCTCAGTTTTTGTTTGTCTGGGAAAGACTTTATCTCTCCTTTATATTTGAAGGATAGTTTTGTGGATACAGTATTCTTGGGTGACAGGATGTTTTTCTTTCAGCACTTTGAAAATGTTGTTCTATTAACATTCTTCACAGAACTAGAAAAAATTATTTTAAAATTCATATGGAACCAAAAAAATAGCCTGAATAGCCAAGGCAATCCTAAGCAAGAAGAACAAAGCTAGAGGCATCACATTACCCAATTCAAACTATAACACAGGGCTGCAGTAACCAAAACAGCATGGCACCAGTACAAAAACAGACACATGGATGAGTGAAACGTAACAGAGAGCCCAGAAGTATGGATACATACCTATGGCCATCTGATCTTTGACAAAGCTGACAAAAACAAGGCAATGGGGAAAAGACCCCTTATTCAATAAATAATTCTGGGATAATTGGCTAGCCATATACAGAAGATTGAAACCAGACCCCTTCCTTGTACCATATACAAAAATCAACTAAAGATAAATTAAAGACTTAAGTTAAAACCCAAAACTATATGAACCCTGGAAGACAACCTAGGCAATACCATTCTGGACATAGGAATGAGCAAAGATTTTATGACAAAGGTGCTAAAAGCAATTTCAACAAAAGCAAAAATTGACAAATGGGACCTAATTAAACTTAAGAGCTTCTGCACAGCAGAAGAAACTATCAACAGAGTAAACACACAACCTACAGAATGGGAGAAAATTTTTGCAAACTATACATTTGACAAAGGTCTAGTATCCAGCATCTATAAGAAACTTAAACACATTTACAAGAGAAAAACAACTCTATTAAAATAGGCAAAGGACAGGAACAGACATTTTTCAATAGAAGACATATATGCAGCCAACAAGCATATAAAAAAAACTCAATATCCCTGATCATTAAAGAAATGTAAATCAAAACCACAATGAGATATCATCTCACACCGGTCAGAATGGCTATTATTAAAAAGTCAAAAAATTATAGATGCTGTCAAGGATGTGGACAAAAAGGAACACTTATACACTATTGGTGGGAGTGTAAATTAGTTCAACTATTGTGGAAAGCAGTATGGTGATTCCTCAAGGAGCTAAAAGCAGAACCACCATTGGACCCAGCAATTCCATTACTGGGTTTATACCCAAGGGCATATACATCATTCTACCATAAAGACACATGCATGTGAATGTTCATTGCAGCACTATTCACAATAGCAAAGATGTGGAATCAACCTAAATTCCCAACCACAACACTTTGGATAAAGAAAATGTGGTACATATACACCACGGAATACTATGCAGCCATAAAAAAGAATGAGTTAATGTCTTTTGTGGGAACACTGATGGAGCTGGAGGCTATTATCCTAGGCACACTAATGCAGAAACAGGAAACCAAATACCCCATGTTCTCACTTATAAGTGGGAGCTAAATGATGAGAACTCATGAACACAAAGAAAGGAATAACAGACACTGGGGTCTACTCGAGGATGGAGGGTGGGAGGAGGGAGAGGAGCAGAAAAGAAGACTTGGGCACTGGGCTTAGTACCTGGGTGATGAAATAATCTGCACAACAAACCATTGTGACATGAGTTTACCTATGTAACAAACCTTCAGATGTACCCCAAAACCTAAAATAAAAGTTATTTGAAAAATATTGTTCCACTCCCTCACAGCGTGTATGATCTTCTTTGAGAGGTTTGTTAGGCAAATTGGAGCTCCTTTATACGTTATTTGCTTCTTTTCTCTTGCTGCTTTCAGGATTCTCTCTGTCCTTGACATTTGAAAGTTTGATCATAATAGGACTTTTGGCAGTCTTATTTAGGTCAGACACCTATTTGGTGTTCTCTGACCTTCCTGTACTTAGATATTTACCTCTTTATTTAGTTTTGGGAGGTTTTCTGTTATTGTGTATTTAAATAACCTTTCCACTCCTTGCTCTTGCTCAACTCCCTCTTGAACACCAATAATTCTTAGGTTTAGTCTTTTAAGTTAATTTTCTATTTTTTGTTGGTGATTATTTCTTTATATCTTTTTTCTTTTTTCTCCTCTGTGTATTTTCAAATAGACTACCTTTGAACTCACTGATTCTTTCCTCTGCTTAAGCCATTCTGCTGCTTCTAAGGAATTTTTGATTCAGCAAATGTATTTCTCAGTTCCAAGATTTCTGTCTGTTTGTTTTTATTAGTTCAATCTCTTTATTAATTCTCTCTGGTAAATTTCTGAATTGTTTTTCTGTGTTATCCTGGAGATTACTGAGTTTCCTTAAAAGTGCTATTTTGAATTCTTGGTCAGAGTGATCACATATCAGCATCTAGTTAGAGTCAGTTGCTGGATCCTGGCTTTGTTCCTTTGGAGAAATTATGGTTCCCTATTTGCTATTGTTTCTTGTGGATATATGTCTATGCCTTTGCATTGAAGGATTTATTATTTATTCTAGTCTTTTTGTCTAAGTTCTTTGGGTTTTTATTGGATATGTTTGCTTAGAGATGCTTTGTAATTTCTCTGTTGATTTTCTTTTTCCTCTGCTTGGTCACTGCTGTTTTTCAGTACTAGATGGTGTCTTACACCCAAGTCTCCCTTGATTCTAGGAAACAACCAGAGTGCTGCCATCCCAAACAAGAGAGGTCACAAAGGAGATACTTAATAGTATTAGAAGGGTGCCTGTGCCTAAAGATTCATGCCCAGTGACCTGTGGAAGAAACCTTTTACCGTTTGAAGCTGCTGAACAGCCACTCTGATTTGCCATCTCTTCGACCAAGTTACAGAGCAGAGCTTCCTGGGCTAAGAATAGTAGTCCAGCCTCTCCTCTTTGTCTCTGACTGTCTTTGAGGATATTTCTCCCTTCAGATACTCCCAATGCTTCCTATGGGTTGAGGCTGGGACAGTTACCCTGCCAAAGAACCCAGGATTATGGAGAAGCTTGTCATCACTTTGATCTCACTTTTTCCAATAGAGAAACTGTGAGTTGGGAAAATTTTCCACATGCTTGGTGTTGGGCAGATGGGAGGATGGATGTCATGAATATGAAGGGCCAATTCTCTTACTGTTTTCTTAGAGTTTTTTCACTTCTCTGTGGCCCCAGGAACATCTCAGCCTCATATTTGAGTTCTGAGATATTGCTGGTGATAATCTTCGTACTGCGTATTTGTTTTTGGTATTCTATGGGGAAAAGTAAGGCCAGTTTGCTTCTATGTTGCCATTTTGGAACCAGAAGTCTCCTCCAAAGATTTTTTTTTTCATCAAAATTAGCTCATATGATGGTTCTGCTGTGTCTTAACCTGTGATCCCTAAAAAAAGATCCTGAGACAAAGTCTTAGGTGGAGCACTTTATTTGGGAAGTGATTATCCTAGAGAGCAGGAATGAAAGAAAGTGGAACAAGGTACGAGACAAATTCAATATGAGAATGATTTTTCAAATTGGTGATTGGTTTTTGATCTCCTGGACTCTTTGAAGGACTCTTATGGAATATATCTCAAAACTATCTGCCTGGGGAAAGAAAGAAGAAGCCATTTATCAATTGATTTTTGTGCTTCACAGGGCATTATCTCCCCCAGTGCTCAGATTGCACACTCATGAGAAGTGAGCAAGCTTCCAAGAACATCCAATGCCGATGCTCCAGAAAAGCCTTTAACAAAAGTCAGAGGTTCATGGTAAGGTACCAGGTGAAAACTCCATCAGATGGTATCTGTACAGAACTAGTCAAATCCTGCATAGACCTGGTTGTCACAGAAGTATATGGAATAAAAGATGGTACTGTGTCCAATACAGTCCTCCTCTAGTATTACACAGTCTGTGGCGTGCCTTCTCTCTCTCTCTTTTTTTTGTATCTTAGCATTTAATATCTGCAAAAAAAGTGAATTATTTGATAAACACCCTAAAACATGTTAATCATATTTAGATTTAAAAATGTGGCATCAGTGTGAAATAGTGCATTCAGCCCTCTGTATCAGGAGACAAACAGTGATGCCTGCCCAAGACTGCAGAGAGCAGAGACACAGCTGCACTCTGTCAGCATGCTCTGCAACCTTCAGGAAGAAAGATTCCAATCACAGCATATTATTTAAAAAGCATTCTAACATAATATTTAGACATATCACATGCAAGCTTTTTCCCCCTTTAAACTATTCTCTAAATTTGGCCAAACAAAGTATTTGATACAAAAATCCTGGCAAAGTGCTGGGGTCCCTGCAGGACTGTGTGGCAAACCCTCTAACATTCTTTTGCCTTGGCAGATAAGTCAAAACAAGGACAATCTAAAAAGAGGCCATTCCCTCCCCTAATTAGCAATTCAAGGGTTAGAACTGAAATAGAGCAAAGGAAACAGACATATACATACTCAAACATGCCCTACCCCGGCAACTCTCATAGCTGACAATGGCTGGATTTCATTACAAGCAATGATTTAATGATAACTTTGCTATTTTTTAAAAAAATCAAGTAGAATACTCAAGCGCGGATATTTCCCTTCAATGTAAGACAAAAAGCAGCAGTCTGGCATGGCTTCTCTTAAGTCCCAAGTGTTAGAGAGGCCTCTTCAATCTCCAATCAACCCCAGTGTCTACAAGGGCATAGTAGAAAGGATTGATGGACCGGTCCCTGCTGCTGTCATCAACCTGAGGCCATGACTAATATCCACCATCAGTCTTCTTCATCATCTATTTTCAGTTTGCCTTGACCAGTATTTTGGCAGGTCGAGGCTTTTCTGGTTGGATAACCTAGACCTTCATCCTTGAGAAATCTTAGTTTTTATTTGTCTCGTCTTGGTTGGGCCAAGGTTGCTCAATTTCTCATTTATAGTTGTCAATGAACATGGAAGCATCCAAAGATAACCCAGTGAATTTCCAAATTCCAGAGCTACTCCTACCTGATACCATGATGCAACATCAGTCCTCATGCAATAATCAGACTCAATTATCCTACCAATATAGAACACCCCCTTTTTGCCTGCTGATCCTCTGATTTGGGGATTCAAGAGTGACCAGGGGTAGAGTAGCTTCATTCACTGGAACTCTTACTGTGTCCTCCATAGGTGTGTTATACCCATGAGAACCAAACATTTTATTCTGGAAGATCCTAAGGCTGTGAAGATGAATATTCTCCCAAAGTGTATCGCTGGAAGTGATAGTGAAAAAGGCCAATACCACTTCCATCCCTTGGTTCCCAGACCCCAGTTTTCTAGCCATGAGCAAAACAAAAGCAGCATATATTGGCCATTTTTCTCTGAAATCAGAACCTAAGACAAAAGCTTATATTCCATGCCCAAAATGTTTTCATCAACACAAACTGAAACTGTACCCATTAAACCATAACTCTCGTTACCCCTCTCCGAAGCCCTTCGTAAACCATTCTACTTTCCAGTTCTATGAATTTGACTTCTAGGTGCTTCACAGAAGTATAATCATGCATTTTTTTCTGACTTCTATTCAACATAATATTAGAAGTTTAAAGGAAATAAAATTGGAAATGAAGAATTAAATTTATCTCTGTTCACAGATGATAGGATTATATATTTAGAAAACCCTGAAAAATCCACACAAAAAACTGTTGAGTGGTGATAATTACATAATAATGTGAGTGTACTTAATGCCACTGAATTGTACACTTAAAAATGGTTAGAATAGTAGATTTTACATGATGTCTATTTTACCACTACTTAAAAAGAAAACCAAACTGGTTTTGATTTTTCTTAAGAATTGAGAAAAATGCCAGCCCAATAGTCATAAGCCAATGTCAGAGGTTGTATGTAAAGAGCACACGTGGCCTAGCAGCTCTGTTTGAGGATGTAACACCTAATAATCTCATGGCTACATGAGTGCAGGCAAGGGAAGGAACGTTTTAACTCCAGGAGTCAGGAAATCCATCATGAAGGTATCATATGCTCCAGACCTTGAAGACAGAAGGGATTTCCACAGTGGAAGGAGATTACTCCAGGCTTTCCAACTGCAAATGCAAAGACATTGTGTCTTCCGCCTTGAAAATATTGAAATCTTGAGAATATTGAAATCTTATTTATTTGATTATCTTTTGGACCTACTCTGAATAGCTGCTAAGGTAATTTTCATTTTAATTCTTTTTTTTTTTTTTTTTTGAAACGGAGTCTCGCTCTGTCGTCCAGGCTGGAGTGCAGTCCCTGCAACCTACGCCTCTCAGGTTCACGCCATTCTCCTGCCTCAGCCTCCTGAGTAGCTGGGACTACAGGAGCCCGCCACCACACCCAGCTGATTTTTTGTATTTTTTAGTAGAGACGGGGTTTCACCGTGTTAGCCAGGATGGTCTCGATCTCCTGACCTCGTGATCCCCCCGCCTCGGCCTCCCAAAGGGCTGGGATTACAGGCGTGAGCCATCACGCCCGGCAGGTAATTTTCATTCTTATAATTGCTGACTAGTTGAGAAGAGGTCCCCAACTACAGAGAAGAAAGGAAGAAAGAGATGTCCAGTGAAATCTAGAGTCCCGCCACTCCCATTCAAGGCCATCTGAAAGTATCTCCCCCTGCTTTTCAAGTTCATCGAACATGTTTAAGAAACCTGGAATTTCCAAGCCCATCAGCCTATTGAAACAAAACAGCTATAACTATAAAATTGAGATCCTTTTAAGATTTTCAATCCTTAGAATTAAAGATATTTATTACAAAATACAGTTGTATTAAATCAAATCATATATGTCAAAATATTACGAATGTGTATTTCATATTAGATAACTGTTAGTCAACAATACAAAATTTCCTATCATTTTCCCTGGTGCTCCATTTTTTCAGACCTTTTCTTAATCTATGTTTCTTGTCTGAGACCACATATAAATGAATCAAAAGCCATTTCAGTGTTACATATTGGGTTTCCACGCATCCCTGTAGCATCTTTATCAGTAGCCTTGCCCAGAGTACACACTTTTGTGCCTCCTTCTTATAAGCAACTTCATTTTTTCATAGAACAGAAATAAAGAATTCATATAACCCCATCAGGTTCCTTACATGGACCCAAGTTCAAACTCATCATCTCAATGTCAGTCTCTTGGCTGTCTGCAGGGTAATATGGTGAATTGCTGCCTGTGCTGTAATTTTATCAGCTCTTTAGTAAATTACAGTCAAGGATAAAAAGGACAGAGCTGCCTACTGACAAACAACATTCTTTATTCTCCTTTTTCTACAATGTACTGAATAACACCATAGAGCATAAGTCATAATATACCCTATATAACAAATGTATAATTACAACACATGAAGCCCAAAAAATGAGCTTCAAAGAATATCATGGTTTTTTTTTTTTAACAGGAAGTGGAAAGATGTTTCAGAACAGTGAGCACAGGTTTTAGACTCTGAAATCTTTTAGCAGCATGATGCTTTTGAACATCTGATCTAGGTTTTGATTCTGCTAGCTACATGTATATTTTAGCCTTTTGTCTTGCATTAAAACACCAGTTGCAAATAACGTTAGAAAAATTGGGACTAGAGAAAGAAATATTTTTATTTACTTTATTTTTATTTTTTAAATTCTGCATATATAAAGAACGTTGCTTGTGTCATCACTGACTCTTTGCAACAACCTTATAAAGTCGTCATTACTAGCCTCATGTTACAGCAGAAGCTGAGAGTTGCTGCCAAACTTGCTTACTATCAACCTCTAAAGAGATGAAACAGAGAGTCATACAAGATCTGTTTAAATCCAACAGCCTTTGACACTTTAAACTTCAGAACACATTGGATTTACAGGTATAAAATTGCCTTAGAGTTTGTAATTTCATGAAAGCAAAAATTCAACTTTTCCTTAAGAACAAATTTAGCATGTATGCCTTGAAACTGGCTTATTAAATAATATGAAAATGTTCATTGTGGCTATTTGACCTCCTAATGCTTAGTTTTATTTAGCAAACATCAAAATAAAATATGTATTAATCCAAAGCAAATATATTTTATTTAATTGGATTATTAATAGTTCATCATACTGTAGGTATTTTTCTTTTCTATAAATGTTTTATATTCCAGTCTATTTAAAACTTTAGCAACCAAATCCTTTAAAGTACGTAAGTCACACATATTTTCAAACCAACAAAATAGTAAAATTCAAGGAACATTGGATGGAATAGGGAAGATGAAATAAAGAAGCAACTAAGAGATTTACAAGAATGGAGTTCTTCTGCCACCTTGTGGTTGTTCTGTGTTATAACCAGAGCTATATTAAAATATTCAGGGAATTCTTCAGCCAGAGTCTCTCTTTAGCCAGGTGTGGACGCGTGGCTGAGCTCCGGCCAATGGAATCTAGCCTTGGTCTTTATTGAATGTGATTATCGTGTTTCCATTTTTTTCTTCCTGAATATCATAGCTAATTTTGGTATTGGCGACGACCTCTTTCTTGAAACTTTCTCTTCTGTTGGGTTTAGATTTTTTTCTCCTTGTTCTTCTCCTATGAAACAAATAAGAATTATTAGATTTCATCAAAGATCATCACTTCATCACATCAAAGATTTCACTTCACTCTAGCCAAACTGGCCTCCCTGATTCTCCTGCAACACCTCACACATGGTCCCCTTAGGGTCTTCTACAACTTAACGTCCCTAGCTGCAATACTCTTTCCTCTGATACCCACATGGGACCTACTCCACCTCTTTCAAGTCTTTGTTCAAATATTTGTTTCTCAATGGCCACTATATTTAGAAATGCAACTTCTGCTAATTGCTAAATCCTTCTTCTTATTATTTTTATCTTACTTTATTTTTTACAGCAGTTATAACATTCTAACATACTACATAATTTTAATACTTATTATGTTTGTTGTCTTTTTTACCATAGAATATAAAATCCATGAGGGCAAGAGAGTTTGTTTACTTCACTGCTGTGTGCTCTGAAACAAACAAACAAAAAAAACTTCCTGGCACGTTGTAGGCGCTCAAAAAATATTTGTCCAATTACCAAATGAAAGAATTATGACTCCTTCTGTTGGCTAAAATAACCTACTGGACAGTGTTTAGCCTCACAAGTATTCAGACACACAAATTAACACAAAGTATCATTTTTTTCTACAATATTAATTAGTCAATTTATATGATCTTTAAATATAATTTCTAAAGCAAGTGAGAATTCAGTGGATTACATACCCACGTTTTTGTTAAATTAGTAGTTATTTTTAAGTCAGTTTGCATAGTCATTAAGATTTCATAACCTTTGACCCAGTAATCCCGATTTAGGACATGTATTGCAATGAAAAAAATCCAAAACAAAAAAAACACATAGGTTCCATGTGGCCATTTACTGCAGTATTATGAATAATGGTAATAAACTGAAAGAAACTACATGTTTAATAATAAAAATAATAAACTAAATTATGTTAATTCTATGCAGTGAACTATTTTGCAACCATTATAATCATAAGGCCTGTACTAGAACCTGAAAAATTGTTTATGGAACATGCTATATTACAGTGAAATTTTAAACTATGTAATTACACAGTTTTTACATGTATATAGGAAAAGATTATAAGGAATGTGCAAAACTTAGAATTCTTATACCTGGGCAATAAATTAAATCTTATTGTTGCCTTCATTTCCCAAATGTTCCAATTTATCACCAGAGTTTTTGCAACTCTTTAGTATTTGAAAGGAAAAATAATTGTCTTATTCTCAAGTGCTTAACCTTAACCTGAAGTGAATTCGTTCTAAGTTCCAAAAAGTGATTATTACTTGCTTTTATTGTATTCATCAAGAACAATTTACATCTCTGTGGAAATAGCTTTAGTTAGAGTCATTAGTTAGATTTAGTTACAGTCTAGTTAGATTTACTTACATGAAATGAGACATTTATCCAATAAATTCAGGCTGAATTTAACATTAATTCAAGAATTAAAGTACTCTTCGTTTTTAAATGTGTTTGTTCTACCTAACTACCTGCATGGGTTTAGCTTATAATTGGTTTTGTGGATATGACTAGGTCCATCATCATCCTGTCACATTTGAATAAATAGGACTGTCTATAACCGTCTCTGTTTTACACACGTCTGTGCCCATCAGTTCATAGCACATTCCCCAAAAATTAATGGGAAACAGCCAGGAGAACAGGGGGTTAGACAAAGGAACTCAAGGCTTGAAGTGACCTCCTCAAAAACTGGCTTTCCCCCACCCTTGATAGCTGAACTGACCTTCAGCCCTAATTGGATCTTGTTTCCTATCACCTTCCTTTGTCTCTCCTTCCCTACCAGCTCTCACTCAGGCCAGCCTTTAGCTTCTGTCTGATGTGGCCTGACTTACTGCTGAGACAGGATTTTTTCGCAGGTGCCTTGCTTAGCAAAGATTTTGGTTGTGTGGATTTTGCTGTGTTTGGATTTTGGCTATGGCCTAGTCCTACTGTTGTAGGATTTTCTCCTTAGTTCACCTAAAAGCCGGGTCCTTGTCACACAGTCATGAAATATTAGGCTCACAGACACTTTAAAGGGTGAGAAAAATGGAATTTATGGGGCAAAAAAGAAAAAATGGGAAACAGGGACTCTCAGCAGAGAGAGAGTCCTGGTATACATGCTTCCCTCCTCACAGATTGAATCCCAGGTTCCACCCCGGAAGAGGAGGGGTCAGGCTCCTCCCCACTGCAAACGGTGCAAACTTCTCTGGCTCCACCCCAGTGCCCACTCCTCCCAGTGTGCCGGCCGCCTGAAGTTTCTCTGTGGACCCCTTTCCACTTGGCTGTCTCACTACCCTTACTGATCACTATGAGAGGTAGCGCCCTCCCTTACATTGTCTCCTGTGTGCGTAACTCTCTGCCACCTGCCACTCCCAAACAACACTGACAGTATAGGGATTAACTTTTTGGGTCATACTATTAACTCCTCATTGTGAAAAGAAGTCAGACCAACCATTCATTGATTCTCTTCCTTGTAAAGCTAAAGATTCACATGATAAAAACAAACAAAAACAAAAGACAAAGAACCTAAACTCTCTCTAATGGGTCCTCTAAAGACCCTCCCTAATGGGAACATTTCACTCCTCAACCCCACTGTCAGGCTTGCCACATGGCTTACTTTGGATTAAAAACGGTGAGCAAACTTTATATTCTACATCCAACAGAAGCTTTCAGAGCCATCACATCACCCTTCCATCGCTTTGTATTCCCTCTACCAAAGACTAACAATATCCTAGATAAGGGCTGCTTCTTCCACTGAAGTCCAGAAATGAATCAGAGCAAGTGTCCTGCAATGAAATTTAAAAAGAAAAAAAAAAAAAAAAAAAACCAGAAAACCAAAACCAAAACCAAACCAAACAAACAAAAAAAAAAACTGTGTTACTATAGATTACTAAAATTTTTGCAGTCATGTGTTACCACACATAATTCAGCCAACACTGCCTGATAAATCATGTTTCTCCCAACAACACTTAAGGAGACAGCATGATATAGTGGACTCACTGGCTACCTGAGTGACCTTGGACAAGTTACCTAATCTCACTGCACCATCTGTAGCATTGAGATAATACCTATTTTGTGAGGCTGTTGTAATAAATAAATGAGTACATAATAAATGCTTAATAAATGTTAGCTGCTGCATATTACAGTTATTCTACAACAGCATTGATTTTATCCTAATCCTGTGTATTCAGTATCCAGCAGAGTGTCCAAATCCTATAGTACTCCATCTAGGTAAATTTTCCAAATGTCTTTAATTGACCATTTCCTTTTTGTTTAGTCTCCTCATATGGCTGCTTTCATCAGCTTCCTTTTGCCATCATTTTTTTTCTTTTCCCTTTAAACTAGCAAAGACTTTATAACATATATTTAAACAGGATCCAAACACCTTTGATATGGTTTGGCTGTGTCCCCATCCAAATCTTATCTTGAATTGTAGCTTCCATAATCCCCACATGTCAAGGGAGGGACCCAGTGGGAGGTAATTTAATCATGGGCGTGGGTTTTTCCCATGCTATTCTCCTGATAGTGAATACATCTCATGAGATCCGATGGTTTTATAAAAGGCAGTTCCCCTGCACATGCTCTCTTGCCTGCCACCGTGTAAGATGTGCCTTTGCTCCTCCTTCGCTTTCCACCATGATCGTGAGGCATTACAGTTCCACAGCCATGTGGAACTGTGAGTCCATTAAACCTCTTTTTTTAAGAAAATTACCCAGTCTCAGGTATTTCTTCATAGCAGTATGAAAATGCACTAATACAACCTTCAGAATATTCAGCTCATCTTCACTTAATTCTCTGAATTTTGTACTTTCATATATTTCAATCTGTTCTTTGCCTTAAACCAAACTCCAGATTAATAATTTTATGTACCAAAATTTCTGCTCAAAGAACATTCTAGGACATAGTATGTTCAATTTGTAAATACTTAGAAACACCTTAAATGGTCACAAGTTATGGTGGCAGAATCTCAAGGAAAACCCTTTTTAGAAACCATTCTTTTCTACTTTCATGTTCTTAAGGGTGGGGAATAATGTTCTTTTCTGTTTTCTCTACATGAGACAATTATACAAAAAGACAACCTTTGTTTCTTAGAAATCCTATAACTTTTGTGTCTTTAGTTTCTTTATAGCCTTCTATTTTTCCCCACACAAAGCATTTTTAATCATCTGTGACACTGATTTTTATGGCAACCCATTTTCCTGGATTCTATAAACAGAGACACATGCTTTAAATTACCAAAATCCTACTCTTCAAAAACACCTCATTTTTCAAGGCAAGAAAATAAAATAAAAAGTTCTTTCTCAAAGTCAAAACAATTCTTTTCTGCTCAGCTTTCTAGATGCCTAACGGCTTTTTGGTTGTTATTATTCCCTGACTTTCTAGCTATCCACCTGACCTTCAATTTCTCTGTCAATCCAATTGGTTCATTATTTTCTTGCCAAAATCATCTTCTTAAAATTTAAATTTGATCATTTTACTTTCTGGGAAAAAAAACCTCCATATGCTCTCCAATAGCAATAGAACAAAGGCCAAATTACTTTGCATAATCCTAATCACTATCCATTTCTTTCCTAATGCCCCTTCTTCACCACATTCCTGTGATGTCACCTACTTCCCCTTCTCTGGCCTTATCCCGTAGCTCCTTTCCGGTCTCCTCCTCTTCATTCTAGACCTATGAATGTAGACATGCTCCACAAGTACATTTTCAACCTTCTGCTTTTCTCTCTGTATATCCTCTTCCCAGAGAGCTCAAATGTTCCCAAGTTGTCCCTGATAATACCTCCAAACACCACCTTGAGCAGTGCTACCCAACAGAAATACGTCAGCTGCAAACAAAAACTACACATTTTTAAATTTTCCAGTAGCCACATTTAAAAAGTAAGGAGAAGCTGATGAACTTAATTTAATCATATATTTTATTTAACTGAATATATTCAAAATATTATAATTTCAACGTGTAGCTAATATTCTTAAATTGACATATTTTACATTTTTTAACTGTCTTGGAAATTTGCTGTACATTACACTTACAGTATATCCCAGTTAGGATTAGCCACATTTTGTTAGCCACAGTCTTCAATGGCCACATGTGCCCAATGGCTACCATATTCAACAGCGCAGATCTAATGCTCTAAACACTTTCTCAAAGTATGCCTTTGGTAACCTACTCAACATCTACCCAAGAATGCCCTCCCAGCACTTCAACCTCCAGGTCTGAAACAAAATACATTTCCCTCCTACATTTCCTCGTGCCTCACAAAAGCACCAGCTCCTCTTCCTGACTTCCTTGTAGCTACCAATAGGCCCAAAAATATACCGATATTTGGGTTCTGTAACTATTCAAATATTGAGGAAGCAGAAGGAATCTTTCAGGTCATCCTATCCAACCTCTAGGATTTTCCTCTACAGAGTGGTTTCTAACATTTGGCTAAAGCTTCTGTGCGCCTCCTGATATTGTAGGCAAAATGTGCCTACCTGGATTTTTCTGGCAAAAAAAAATATCTTTAGCTTTAAACAAGAGTTTAAACACCATGACCCAGGCTCAGCTCTGCCTCTTCTCTCTTCTGTAATGGCCACACCCAATTTATTACCAAATCCTGATCGTTCAACTTTCCAGATCTCTCTAATGCAAACCTACTTCTCCCTTCCCACTGCCACTGACTTAAGATTATGTGCATATTTCTTGGAGTGCTTTAGCTACGAGAGCAAGAGACTCTGCCAGGGATCAACGGGGCCAGTCTGCTATTAGCAAAAGAGCAGCTATAGCTTGATCACACATGAATACCCATAATAGATTCAGCTAGGCCGAAAAGATTAGAAAACAGAATCAAAACCAGGGCAGCGGGAAGATGAACTCTGACTAGTGCTGCAGCCAGACTGTACCAAGGGATGTCTCAGCCATTGAAGAGGTCATGTCTGACACACCACTGGGGTCCTTAGTTTGTAGATCTCAGTGCTCTGAGAAGAGGATGGCTGAGTTGTTTTGTTTTGTTGTTTTAAGGAACCCTCAGTATTTCCCTGTTCAGGTACCTGTAGCAAACTTGGCCTTCCTCTCCTGTGCTTGCACCCATGCCAAACAGATTGGTTCTCATTTGCACAAGATATTTTCTGGTATCCTCAGGTTACCAGAACTGGGGAGACATTTTAGGGGAACATTCTCTGTGTCTGAGTACAGATTGCTTCCCTCCAGAGTCTGATGATTCCTCCAAGTCTCTACCTTTTCCAGATCTGATAACAGATTTCTGGAAGTTGGACTTTGGACTACAGCCTCGACAAATGATATAGTCTCAATTCTCCACTCTTTCACTGGATTTCACTCCCCATTGCATTCTGCAACTTCTGCTAAATTAAATATCCTCTTTTAAACATATAATAGCACTCTTCTTTATATTCTTTTTTTATATATACTTTAATTTCTGGGATACATGTGCAGAATGTGCAGGTTTGTTACATAGGTATACACGTTCCATGGTGGTTTGCTGCACTCATCAACCCGTCATCTACATTAGGTATTTCTACTAATGCTATCCCCTCCCCTAGTCCCCTAGCCCCCTACAGGTCCCGGTGTGTGATGTTCCCCTCCCTGTGTCCACGTGTTCTCATTGTTCAACTCCCACTTATGAGTGAGAACATGCAGTGTTTGGTTTTCTATTCCTGAATTAGTTTGCTCAGAATGATGGTTTCCAGCTTCACCTATGTCCCTGCAAAGGACATGAACTCATCCTTTTTTATGGCTGCATAGTATTCCATGGTGTCTATATGCCACATTTCCTTTATCCAGTCTATCATTGATAGGCATTTTTGTTGGTTCCAAGACTTTGCTATTGTAAATAGTGCTGCAACAAACATATGTGTGCAGGTGTCTCTATAGTAGAATGATTTATAATCCTTTGGGTATATACCTAGTAATGGGATCACTGGGTCAAATGGTATTTCTGGTTCTAGATGCTTGAGGAATCACCACACTGTTTTCCACAATGGTTGAACTAATTTACACTCATACCAACGAGTGAAAGTGTTCCTGTTTCTCCACATCCTCTCTAGCATCTGTTGTTTCCTGACTTTTTAATGATCACCGTTCTAACTGGCGTGAGATGCTATCACATTGTGGATTTGATTTGCATTTCTCTAATGACCAGTGATGATGAAGTTTTTCTCATATGTTTATTGGCTGCATAAATGTCTTCTTTTGAGGTGTCTGTTCATACCCTTTGCCCACTTTCTGATGGGGTTGTTTGATTTTTTCTTGTAAATTTGCTTAGGTTAGTTGTAGATTCTGGATATTAGCCCTTTGTCAGATGGATGGATTACAAAACTTCTCTCCCATTCTGTAGGTTGTCTGTTCACTCTAATGATAGCTTCTTTTGCTGTGCAGAAGCTCTTTAGTTTAATTAGATCCCATTTGTCAATTTTGGCTTTTGTTGCCATTGCTTTTGGTGTTTTAGTCATGAAGTATTTGCCCATTCCTATGTCCTATATGGTATTGCCTAGGTTTTCTTCTAGGGGTTTTATGGTTTTAGGTCTTACATTCAAGTCTTTAATGCGTCTTGAGTTAATTTTTTGCATAAGGTGTAAGGAAGGGGTCCAGTTTCAGTTTTCTGAATATGGCTAGCCAGTTTTCCCAACATCATTTATTAAATAGGGAATTCTTTCCCCATTGCTTGTTTTTGTCAGGTTTTTCAAAGATCAGATGGTTGTAGATGTGTGGCATTATTTCTGAGGCCTCTGTTCTGTTCCACTGGTCAATGTATCTGTTTTGGTACCAGTGCCATGCTGTTTTGTTTACTGTAGCCTTGTAGTATTGTTGAAGTCAGGTAGCATGATGCCTCCAGGTTTGTTCTTTTTGCTTAGGTTTGTCTTGGCTATACGGGCTCTTTTTTGGTTCCACATGAAATTTAAAGTAGTTTTTTCTAATTCTGTGAAGAAAGTCAATGGTAGTTGATGGATAGCATTGAATCTATAAATTACTTTGGGCAGTATGACCATTGTCACAATATTGCTTCTTCCTATCCACGTGCATGGAATGTTTTTCCATTTGTTTGTGTCCTCTCTTATTTCCTTGAGCAATGGTTTGCGGTTCTCCTTGAAGAGGTCCTTCACTTCCCTTGTAAGTTGTATTCCTAGGTATTTTATTCTCTTTGTAGCAGTTGTGAATGAGAGTTCACTCATGATTTTGCTCTCTGTTTGTCTGTTACTGGTGTATGAGAATGCTTGTGATTTTTGCACATTGATTTTGTATCCTGAGAATTTGCAGAAGTTGCTTATCAGCTTAAAGAGATTTGGGGCTGAAACGATGGGGTTTTCTAAATAGACAATCATGTCATCTGCAAACAGAGACAATTTGACTTCCTCTCTTCCTATTGAATACCTTTATTTCTTTCTCTTGCCTGTTTGCCCTGACCAGAACTCCCAATACTATGTTGAATAGGAGTGGTGAGAGAGGGCATCCTCGTTTTGTGCCAGTTTTCAAAGGGAATGCTTCCAGTTTTTGCCCATTCAGTATGATATTGGCTGTGGGTTTGCCATAAATAGCTCTTATTATTTTGAGGTACATTCCATCAATATCTAGTTTATTAGAGCTTTTAACATGAAGGGGTGTTGCATTTTATTGAAGGCCTTTTCTGCATCTATTGAGATAATCATGTGGTTTTTGTCATTGGTTCTGTTTATGTGATGGATTGTGATGGATTGTGTTTATTGATTTGCATATGTTGAACCAGCCTTGCATTCCAGGGATGAAGCCAACTTGATCATGGTGGACAAGCTTTTTGATGTGCTGCTGGATTCATTTTGCCAGTATGTTATTGAGGATTTTTGCATTGATGTTCATCAGGGATATTGGCCTGAAATTTTCTTGTTTTTGTTGTGTCCCTGCCAGGTTTTGGTATCAGGATGATGCTGGCCTCATAAAATGAGTTGGGGAGGAGTTGCTCTTTTTCTATTGTTTGGAATAGTTTTAGAAGGAATGGTACCAGCTCCTTGTTGTACCTCTGGTAGAATTTGGCTGTGAATCCATCTGGTCCTGGGCCTTTTTTGGTTGGTAGGCTATTAATTACTGCCTCAATTTCAGAACTTGTTATTGGTCTATTCAGGGATTTGACTTCTTCCTGGTTTAGTCTTGGGAGGGTGTATGTGTCCAGGAATTTATCCATTTCTTCTAGATTTTCTAATTTATTTGCATAGAGGTGTTTATAGTATTCTCTGATGGTGGTTTGTATTTCTGTGGGATCAGTGGTGATATCCCCTTATTCATTTTTTATTGTGTCTACTTGATTCTTCTCTCTTTTCTTCTTTATTAATCTGGCTAGCATTTTATCTATTTTGTTAATCTTTTCAAAAAAACAGCTCCTGGATTCATGGACTTTTTTAAAGGGTTTTTCGTGTCTCTATCTCCTTCAGATAAAATTCCACAACACTTCTTGCTAAAAACTCTCAATAAATTAGGTATTGATGGGACATATCTCAAAATAATAAGAGCTATCTATAACAAACCACAGCCAATATCATACTGAATGGGCAAAAACTGGATGCATTCCCTTTGAAAACTGGCACAAGGCAGGGATGCCCTCTCTCACCATTCCTATTCAACATAATGTTGGAAGTTCTGGCCAGGGCAATCAGGCAGGAGAAGGAAATAAAGGGTATTCAATTAGGAAAAGAGGAAGTCAAATTGTCCCTGTTTGCAGATGACATGATTGTATATCTAGAAAACCCCATTGTCTCAGTGCAAAATTTCCTTAAGCTGATAAGCAACTTCAGCAAAGTCTTAGGATACAAAATCAATGAACAAAAATCAGAAGCATTCTTATACACCAATAACAGACAAACAGAGAGCCAAATCATGAGTGAACTCCCATTCACAATTGCTTCAAAGAGAATAAAATACCTAGGAATCCAACTTACAAGGGATGTGAAGGACCTCTTTAAGGAGAACTACAAACCACTGCTCAATGAAATAAAAGAGGATACAAATAAATGGAAGAACATTCCATGCTCATGGGTAGGAAGAATCAATATCTTGAAAATGGCCATACTGCCCAAGTTAATTTATAGATTCAATGCCATCCCCATCAAGCTACCAATGACTTTCTTCACAGAATTGGAAAAAGCTACGTTAAAGTTCATATGGAACCAAAAAAGAACCTGCATTGCCAAGTCAATCCTAAGCCAAAAGAACAAAGCCGGAGGCATCACGCTACCTGACTTCAAACAATACTACAAGGCTACAGTAACCAAAACAGCATGGTACAGGTACCAAAACAGAGATATAGGCCAATGGAACAGAACAGAGCCCTCAGAAATAATGCCACATATCTACAACTATCTGATCTTTGACAAACCTGACAAAAACAAGAAACGGGTAAAGAATTCCCTATTTAATAAATGGTGCTGGGAAAACTGGCTAGCCATATGTAAAAATCCGCCCATTGACTCTCACACTTTTGTCTATAAACCCCACTTGTTTGTGGTGTTTTCAGAACTGAGCCCAGTTCTATATTGAGGTCTCTTTCCTCCTACTGCAATAATTCCTTAATATAATCTGCTTTCTCATGCTCTAACTTCTGTCCAGTTCTGATTGTCTTTGACATTGTTAACAAACCATTTCCCAGCACCTCCTGTTCAATCAATAAGGATTCACGGAGATTGTAAACGTCCTTGGGAAATGAATGGGAGGTTGCTGGTTTCTACACAAAATCCCTTGTGAATTAGGAAAGGCATTTTGTTTAAAAATTATATTCTATAATTTGGAAAGGATGCATTTATTTATTTATTTATTTATTTCATTTATTTTTTGAGACGGAGTGTTGGTCTGTCGCCCAGGCTGGAGTGCAATGGCGTGATCTCGGCTCACTGCAACCTCCACCTCCCAAGTTCAAGCTATTCTGCTTCAGCCTCCTGAGTAGCTGGGACTACAGGTGCATGCCACACTCCTGGCTAGTTTTTGTATTTTTAGTAGAGATGGGGTTTCACCATGTTGGCCAGGCTAGTCTAGAACTCCTGACCTCAAATGATCCACCCACCTTGGCCTCCCAAAGGGCTGGGATTACAGGTGTGAGCCACCATGCACAGCCTGGAATGCACTTATTTTAAAACAAATTTATTCAAAAGAAATACACTTATTTGAATCTGGGCTAAATATGATAGATGAAATGGTAATTTAGAATGTCCAAGCTCTTCTCAATAATGTAACAAAATCTCTCTTATAGCACACATTAATATTATGACTTAAAGTTCCTTTTTAAAAAACTAAAAAACAAAATAAAAAAGGAAGAAATTGAGGGGAAAAGGAAGGGAAGGAGAGGAAAAAGGCAGAAGAGAAGATGGGAGGGAGAGAAGGTAGGAGGACAGAAGGGAAATAGGAAGCAAGAAGAGAAAGGAAGGAGAGAGGGATAAAGAGAAAATGAGGTAAAAAAAAAGGAGAGAAGAAAAGTAAGAAAGAAGAAAGGGAGAAAGGAGAGAAGGAAGGAAAGAAAGAGGTAGGGAGAAAAAGGAGGGAAAAAACACATCTCAAATCACGTTAATATAATAAATGCAATGCTTTATTAATCGTGTAGAAAATTAGATTAATCATTACTTTTCCATGTGTAATTAAAATATTAAATTATTTTGCTTGCATTAATCATGGTTAGTGAAAAGCTACTAACACCACTTTTTCTGTAAATTTTTGTTAATAAATCTAGGGAAAATACAGAGTTATTTGGAAAAATTAAACAAAAGCTTTTAAGCTGAAGGATTATAATTTGAAATTCTTTGCACCTGTGATTCTTCCAAAACAGCTAGAAGATGGGATCTTTGTTGCCCTCATCTTATTCTGTGTGTGCTGTATGATGCAATGATGAGGTTCTCTAGATTCTGAAGTCAAACTCTGGACTCCAGAGGGGAATCTGGAATTTTCAATGTTTGCTAATAAATAACATAAATACAACTCACTCACTCAGTCTTATTTCTTAGCAACAGCAGAAAATGCCTCTGGTGCGTGCCTTGCTCTTAGTAGTTCGTCAATACTCCTCATATGTGAAAAATTATTATGTTCTGTGTTTTGGAATATTGCTAATGAACTACAGATAAAGCAGAGAGTGTAATGAAAACAAAAATAAAATAGAAGTATATAAATAACTAAAAAAACACAAATTACCATTTCTTTCTATAAATCTTTGTACATTTGCAGGAATTTGGAGGAAAAATCAACATGAAACAGAGGTTTTTCAGGTGTTCATTAGAATGTCACAGGTAGGGTTCTCTGGAAGAAACACGGAGGTGGGGTTTGAGGTCACAGCCTATGAAGGGAAGGGAGGGGAAGCAGGATTATGCAGAAGCCACTCTGGGATGCAGCTTCTTCCAAGATGATCCATGCGCTTTGTTTCCTCAGAAAATAATACACTGGAAACACTTTGGGGCCTCTTTTTTTTTTTTTTTTTTTGAGATGGAGTCTTACTCTGTTACCCAGGCTAGAGTGCAATGGCACAATCTTGGCTCACTGCAACCTCCACCTCCTGGGTTCAAGCAGTTCTCCTGTCTCAGCCTCCCAAGTAGCAGTGATTACAGGCTCATGCCACCATGCCTGGCTAATTTTTTTTGTTGTTGTTGTTGGTCATGCTGGTCTCGAACTCCTGACCTCAGGTGATCCACCTGCCTCGGCCTCCCAAAGTAGGGGACATTGTTTTTAAAAAGTTAAAGGATACAAAACTAAAAGGCTAGATAGGAGGAATAGGTTCTAGTGTTCTAGACTACTGTAGGATGATTATATTTAATAATAATGAACAATATAGTTTCAAATAACTAAAAGAAGGATATTGAATGTTCCCAATACGAAGCAATGATAAATGCTTGATGACAGATATGCTAATTACCCTGATCTAAGCACCATACATTATATGTATCAAAATATCAATATGTACCCCACAAACATGTACAACTATTGTGTGTCAATTTTAAAAAGAAAAAAATAAAAATAGTTTGGATGGATCCTCAAAATGTTCTATCTCATTCAGCTTCCATAAGTGACATTTATTAAAAGCTTTTGATTAAAAATGAAACTTTTTATGAATTATGATTGTGACAAAGATTCTGTGCTTGACCAAACTTTGGTCCAGCTTGTGAATGTTCTCCTAGGCCTATCTGTGCACTTTCTTGTAAAACACGGTTTTAGAAGAAGCCTGCTAACTTTAGCAAGAGCCCTCCATCCTTGATATCTGATCAGGTTCCTAACCCTCCACCATCCCCCAGATGATATCTGATCATCCTGGTCTATCTTCAGCAAGAATCTAATTAGTTCAGTTTGGCCAGAATCCTGCTTACTCCTGGTGTTATTTCTTAGTAATTTTTCATGCATGACTCCTACCTTGCACCTTGGCTATAAATTCCCTCTTGCCAGTACTGTATTTGGAATTAAGCCCAATCTTTCTCCCCATGGCAAAATCCCACTGCAATGGTCCCTATATTATAATGGTCCTGGATAAACTGCCTGTTTATTTAAAGTATGGTAGTACTTTAAAGTGTCATTGAATTTTTTTCTTTAACCATTATTAGGGAAATACACCAAAATGTTAAGATTGGTTGTATTTTTTCTGCTTCTATGTACTTGTCTTCATTTACCTGTTATCAAGAGTGAACATGTATAACTCTTAAGGAAGTTATAATTATACAATAAAACCCAACACCAAAAGGGGTGAGACAAGTGTTTATGGGGCAAAGAGTGTGAAATGAGAAAGTTTGGATCTAAAAAATTAAAAATTAACAATGGTTTGTTTTGATTGACTGGAATTATAAATAATTTTATTTCCAAATTTCTTTCTTTTTTTTTTTTTAATGCAGTATTACTCTGTCTCCCAGGCTGGAGTGCAGTGGTGCAATTTTGGCTCACTGCAGCCTCCACCTCCTGGGTTCAAGCGATTCTCCTGCCTCAGTCTCCAGAGTAGCTGGGATTACAGGCACCTGCCACCACGACTGGCTAATTTTTGTATTTTTAGTAGAGACAGAGTTTCACCATGTTGGCCAGGCTAGTCTCAAACCCCTCACTTCAAGTGATCCTCCCTCCTCAGCCTCCCAAAGTGCTGGGGTTACAGGCATAAGCCATCGCGCCTGGCCTACTTTTCCAGATTTCTTATAGAGAGGAGTTATTACCTTTATCATGGGGAAAAAAGCAAGTCCTTCAAACACTTTTGATTTTAAAATATATTTAAAATATAAAATAATGAACCTGGTGGAGACATTAACCTTGGGTAGCCGACACAGGTACTTCTCCAAGGAGAGAAAGAATTAAACAGTTGATGTAGCTTTAAGCCTTCCTAAACTCAGGTTGCAATAGGAGCAGTACAGTTTGCTGAGAGGGACAGTGAACAGCAGTATTTGGAGCAGAGGAGCGGCTTCCAGTACAATGACTAGTTCGAGGTTCTTTCGCGGATTCTCAGGGTTTCTGAAAATGGAAATGCCTCTTCATCTGGAGCACTTTTGAAAGGGACCTCGATCTATCTTTCCTCCATGCAGGGGGCTTTCCAAACACATCATATGAAAATTACAGCAAGTGGCATCTGTCCTGTTAACACCCCTCTCCCCATGAGTCATTCAGGTGTTCATCACACCCACAGACCCTGCACTCACACCACCATCTCCCACCATCAGAATTATTTGTACCAGTGTGACTAGAGGCCTGCTGGATTCTCCCCTCATCCACTCAGAGGATGTCTCTTAGAAACCATGCCAAGCAGGGTGCGAACCATCCAACTCCAAGCAAAGCCTGTGCTGCCGCAACTCTGCCTCACAGACTCATAGACTGTCACTGGTGGTCACACGATTAGTCAACAGGAACTTGACTGTACTGGGGGAAGTTTTCCAGGCCTCATCTCATCTCTCAGTTCCAAAGAGCTAATCTGAGAAATAAATTAAACCTTTTACAGTATTGCTGCTGTAAAATCAAAAGGAAAATCATAAATGTAGAAAGTGCAATCTTGATGCCATTTAAAATGCCATATCTTTTCAGTCAATGCAATGCCTAGGTTATATTCTTCTCCTTTAAATCAAGTAGGCCACTTAAAGAGATAATCTGAATATGAATACATTCTACATTATAACACAGAAGAGATAGAGATTAAATGGATTTTTAAAACTTTAGAAACTTGGAATGAATTGATTCCATAATATATATATCTCCTTCAGAGAATTATTTTACTTTAAAATCTCCAGTGAAAGATATTTGAAAGCCATCCTTGTTTTTACGTATATTTGAAATTTCTGATTGATTTTGCAATGTGATCTTTTAATAGTCTTACTTAGAACATATTCCATTTTTTAAAAAATGGTTTCTTTTATTTCTGAATTTAAGTTGTAGAATCATCTTATAATTGTATAAAATATTCTAAAAAGCATTGCAATCTAATATCTGATTTTATGGAATTAATTTTTTATTCTACACAAACAGAGTCTTAACTAATTTCAGGGAGAATGATCTGTTTGTAATTTAACCTTCAAATTAAAATCCAACTAGCTACAAGCTTTTAGATGCCTGCCTCATGGGGAATGAGATATTTATGAGGGAAGTCTAATGGTTAAGTCCTAAAGTCTTTCCCTGGAAGAAGGATAAAAGGTTTCTAATCATTGAATTTTAAAAAAATCATTAATGAAGGTATTAACTGGACTAAGGCATAAGGGGAAAAGAGTGGCCTTTAATGAGATTTGAAGACTTGTTCTAGAATATATGTTTTGCCAGAATAAAACATGTATCTTCTGATGGGGTTTGGAAACGTAGCTACCAAACCAGGGAAAAGAGTCCATTGGAGAGGGGAGAATGAAAACCCTTCTACCTGGCGCATGTAGCGTACAGGTGGGTATGGAAGGCACGATATGCGAATACAGGGTTTATCCCCAAACGTCAAAGGTACAGGAGAGGTGGAGAACAGTGCTCAGCACAGGTGAGTGCCATATAATGTTTATTGTTAACAGGTCAAAAGACAACAAGAATGTATTAGGCAGCAAAGGGGTATTATATCACTCTGAGTAACACCATGTATGTTAGAGCTGACTATTCTAGGTATATTTATGGCCACCCTTGGTATAAAACATTTTTTTAATTTATTTATTTAGGTATGGTTCATTGCCCATTTAAACATGAAGCAAATGTAATTTTTGGCAATCTATTTCTCTAGTTTAAATGTGTCGCTGTTGATTTGGTGAGAGCCACTCACAACATAGATGAAAGGGCATATGGCCAGGCACAAAAAGACAAATGCTGCATGATCTCACTGAAATGTAGAACTAAAAAAGTCAAACTTATGGAAGCAGAGATTAGAATGATGGTTACCCAGGTTGAGAGCAGAGGGGAGAATTGGGCAAAGGATACAATATTTCAGTTACACAGAGGGAATACGTTCAAGAGATCTACTGGACAGCATGATGACTAGTTAAAAACAATGTACTGAATACTTGAAAATAGCAGAGTGGATTTTAAATTTTCTTACCACAAAAAAAGTTTACTATTAGTATGCTAATTAGCTTGATTTAGCCATTCTACAATGCATACATATTTTGAAACATCATGTTTTATACCATAAATACATACAAATTTATTTTCAACTAAAAAACTAAAATAGCATATGGGTTAACACAAATTATCATTTAAGGCGCTATTTAATTGAAGCAGTTATTTCATCTAGGCTTGCGGTATCACTGTATTCTAAAAATGAATGGTTTCAAGTTCTAGAGCCACACACTGCTGGCTTAAAGTAAAAGTCTACATGGGGACCTTGAGTTTAACAGAAGAGCAGCAGATACAGAGGTCCCGAGGGTGAGATACAGATAGTGGGAGAGAATAAGCAGGCTGGGCCAAGGATTAGCTTTTATCCGTGACCTCTAATTACAACTGATTATCTGTGATGTGACCACAGAAGAATGAAAATTATTTGCAGTTAGAATCAGGATGCATGAAGTTACACTTTATGTTCATATTTCTGTGTATAACATTAAATATATTTATTGCTCTTCTCTCCTACAAAAGGGGAAGTGACCCCCTTTTTAAGGACCTGCTTGAAAATATATAAAAATCCAGGGCAACTTTCTTGGTGTAGGAATTGCTTTATAGTAGTCGAACAGAAGTGATTATTCCATTGGTAATTCTGCACCCAGACAAGCTTGATATATCTATTAAGGACATATATAAAGTAAAAAAAAAAAAAAAGTTATCATATATTATAGTCCTCAAAAATGCTAACTGAAATAAATTTGTACTTTCCTTGGGCTGGATTTAAATTAGAACATTTAATTTCAATTAAACAGACAAACTTTAAGGCGCGAGATAGCTGAATAGAACCCTCCAGCAATTATTCCCAAACAGGAGCACCAAATTGAAAAACTACTCAAGCAAAAAAGCACCTTCATAAAAGCCAAAATCAGGTGAACGATCACAGTACCTGATTCTGACATCATATCAAGGAAAGAGGCACCGATGGGGTTAGGAAAGGCAGGCCTGCCCTGTATACACCACTTCTCCCTTACCCTCCAGCAGCAGCAAGTGGAGAGAGAATCTGTGTGCCTGGGGGAGGGAGAACAGAGTGACTGTGGAACTTTGCATTGGAACTCAGTGCTGCCTTGTCACAATGGAACACAGCACAAGCCAGTGCTCACTTAGCTGAAATCTGAAGGAAACACCAATCCCAGCCAGAGAGGAACGCTGTGCCCCAGTGGTAGGAGTTTGAGACCCAGCTAGCTCTGCTACCAGCTGACTACAAGGGCCTGGGGCCCAGGATAAATTTAAAAGACAATCATGGCCGGGCGCGGTGGCTCACGCCTGTAATCCCAGCACTTTGGGAGGCTGAAGCGGGCGGATCACGAGGTCAGGAGATCGAGACCATCCTGGCTAACACGGTGAAACCCCGTCTCTACTAAAAATACAAAAAATTAGCCAGGCATGGTGGCGGGCGCCTGTAGTCCCAGCTACTCTGAAGGCTGAGGCAGGAGAATGGCGTGAACCTGGGAGGTAGAGCTTGCAGTGAGCCGAGATGGCGCCACTGCACTCCAGCCTGGGCGACAGAGAGGCTCTATCTCGAAAAATAAAACAAAAAAAAGGCAATCAGGCCACAAAGGTTTCACAAGGACATTCCTGGTGCTGTGCTGAGCTTGAGGCCAATAGGCCTTGATTTACCTACAACCCAGTGAAACACCAGCTGTGGTGGCTAAGGGATTGCTTCTGTCAACCCCTCCCCCAACTCCAGGCAGCGCAGCTTTCAGCTCCAGGAAAAACTTCTTCCACTTGCAGAAAGGAGAGGGAAGAATACAGAGGACTTTGTCTTGCAACTTGGGTGCCAGCTCAGTCACACTAAAATAAACCACAAAGCAGATTCTTAAAGCCCCTGATTCTAGGGCCCGGCTCCTGGACAGCATTTCTAAACCTACTTGGGCCAGAAGGGAATCTGCTACACTGAAGGTAAGGACCCAGTACTGGCAGGATTCCCCACTTGCTGATCAATCATCCCTTGAGCCTTAAATCAACATCAGCTGTAGCTAGGCAGTAGTTGCCACAAGCTTTGGGTGAGACCCAGTACTGTGCTGGCCTCGGGGGTGACCCAGCATAGTCCCCACTATGATGTCCAAGGGACTGCTCACATCACCTCTCCCCCAGCTCCAGTCAGCCCAGCACAGAGGGAGAGACTCTTTCTGTTTGGGGAAAGTGAGGAAAGATAATGACAGACTTTGCCTGGTAATCCAGGGAATTTTTCCCGATCTTATTCAAGCCCACCAAGGCAGCACCTCTAGGAGTCTACGAATTACTAAGGTACTGGGCTTGGAGTAACCCCTAGTGTGGATATGGATGTAGTGACCAAAGACTTAGATCACAACACTCAATTCTCTTTGAATACATGAAAAAGCCTTCTCAACAAGGACGAGTCCAAACAAGCCCAGAATGTGATGATTAGAATAACTTTTCAGTTCCTGTATATCAACGAACATGCACAAGTATTTCCATAAAACACATGAAAATTGAATAATATGATCCTGAATGACCAGTGAGTTAATGAAAAAATTAACAAGATAATTCTTAAAAATCTCTTAAAACAAATGAAAGTATCACATACACCTATGGAATACAGCAAAAGCAGTCCTAAGAAGAAAGTTTATAGCAAGAAGCACCTACATCAAGAAAGCAGAAAAACTTAATGTGCACCTAATGATGAATCTTAAAGAACTGGAAAAACAAGAGCAAACTGAACTCAATATTAGTAGAAGAAAAGAAATAAGAAAGATCAGGGCAAATACAACTGAGATTGAAATTTTAAAAAACACAAGAGATTAATGAAACAAAAAGTTGGTTTTTTGAAAAGATAAACAAAATCAACAAACCTTGTGATGGTTAATACTGAATGTCAACTTGATTGGATTGAAGGATGCAAAGTATTGATCCTGGGTGTGTCTGTGCGGGTGTTTCTAAAGGAGATTAACATTTGAGTCAGTAGACTGGGTAAGGCAGACACCCCCCTTAATCTGGGTGGGCACTATCTAATCAGCTGCCAGCATGGCCAGAATAAAGAGCAGGCAGAGAACATGAAAAGACTAAACTGGCTTAGCCTCCCAGCCTACATCTTTCTCCTGTGCTGGATGCTTCTTACCCTCAAACATCAGACTCCAAGTTCTTCAGATTTGGGACTCAGACTGGCTTCCTGGCTCCTCAGCTTGCAGATGGTCCATTGTGGGATCTTGTAATTGTGTGAGTTTCTTAATAACTTAATATATATTACTTAATATATAACTTTATATATATATAATATAACTTTATATATTGTTATATATTACATATTATTATATATATAACTTAATATATATTAATAATAATATATATATCTCCTGTTAGTTCTGTTCCTCTAGAGAACCCTGACTAATACAGATATTGGTACCAGTAGAGTGGGGCACTGCTGAAAAGATACCCAAAATTGTGGCAGTAAGTTTGGGATTGGGAAACAGGCAAGGGTTGGAACAGTTTGGAGGGCTCAGAAGAAGACAGGAAAATGTGGGAATGTTTGGAACTTTCTAGAGACTTGCTGAATGTCTTTGCCCAAAATGCTGATAGTGATATGGACAGTAGGGTCTGGGTTGAGGTGGTCTCAGATGGAGATGAGAAACTTTTGGGGAACTTGAGCAAAGGTAACTCTTGTTGTTTTAGCAAAGAGACTAACCGCTTTTCGCTCCTGCCCTAGAGATTTGTGGAACTTTGAACTTGAGAGAAATGAGTTAGGGTATCTGGCAAAAGAAATTTCTAAGCAGCAAAGCATTCAAAAGGTGACTTGGGTGCTGTTAAAGGTATTCAGTTTTATAAGGTAAGCAGAGCATAAAAACTGAGAAAATTTGCAGCTTGACAATGCAATAGAAAAGAAAATCCCATTTTCTGAGGAGAAATACAAGCCAACTGCAGAAATTTGCATAAGTAACAAGAAGCTGAATGTTAGTCCCCAAGATAATGTGGAAAATGTCTTCACGGCATGTCAGAGGTCTTCACAGCAGCCCCTCCCATCACAGACCTGGGGCCTAGGAGGAAAAAGTGGTTATGTGGACCAAGCCCAGGGTCCCCCTGCTGTGTGTAGCCTAGGGACCTGCTGCCCTGGTTTCCAGCTGCTCCAGCTGTGGCTTAAAGGGGACAATGTAGAGCTCAGGCTGTGGCTTCAGAGGGTGCAAGCTGCAAGCCTTGGCAGCTTCCACGTGGTGTCGAGCCTGCCAGTGCACAGAAGTCAAGAATTGGGGTTTGGGAACCTCTGCCCAGATTTCAGAAGGTATATGGAAATGCCTGGATGTCAGGCAGAAATTTCCTGAAGAAGCAGGACTCTCATGAAGAACCTCTGCTAGGGCAGTGCAGAAGGAAAATATGGGGTTAGAGTTCCCACACAGTGTCCCCACTGGGGCACTGCCTAGAAGAGTTGTGAGAAGAGTTGTCCTCCAGACCCCAGAATGGGAGATCCATTGATAGTTTGCACTGTGTGCCTGGAAAATCCATAGACACTCAACACCAGCCCATGAAAGCAGCCAGGAGGGAGACTGTACCCATAAAGCCACAGGAGCACAGCTGCCCAAGACCACAGTAACCCGCCTCTTGCATCAGCATGACACAGATGTGAGACATGGAGTCAAAGGAGATCATTTTGGAGTTTTTAGATTTGACTGTCCTGCTAGATTTCAGATTCGCACGAGGCCTGTAGCCCCTTTGTTTTGGCCAACTTCCCCCAGTTTGGGACAGGTATATTTACCCATTGCCTGTACCCCCATTGTACCTAGGAAGTAATTAACTTGCTTTTACAGGCTCATAGGCGGAAGGGACTTGCTTTGTCTCAGATGAGACTTCGGGCTGTGGACTTTTGAGTTAATGTTGAAATGAGTTAAGACTTTGGGGGACTGTTGGGAAGGCATGACTGATTTTGAAATGTGAGGACATGAGATTTGGCAGGGGACAAGGGTGGAATGATATGGTTTGGCTTTGTGTCCCCACCCAAATCTCATCTTCAATTGTATTCCCATAATTCCCACATGTTGTGAGAGGGTCCTGGTGGGAGAAAATTGAATCATGGAGCCAGTTTCCCCCATACTGTTCTCATGATAGTGAATTAGTCTCACAAGATCTGACAGTTTTATAAGGGGTTTCCACTTTTGCTTCATTCTCATTCTCTCTTTGCCTGCTGCCATCCATGCAAGACTTGACTTGTTCCTCCTTGCCTTCTGCCATGATTGTGAGGCCTCCCCAGCCATGTGGAACTGTGAGTCCGTTAGACCTCTTTTTCTTCCCAGTCTCACATATCCCTTTATCAGCAGTGTGAAAATGGACTAATACAAACCTTTAGCAAGCTATGGCAAAAAAAGGGAGAAAAGTCAAATTAATAAAATTGAGATGAAAAAGGAGACATTACAACTAAAACCACAGAAATTCAAAGAATCGTTAGAGACTACTATGAGAAAATGTATGCCAAAAAATTTGAAAACCTAGAAAAAAATGGATATATTCCTAGATACATACAACCTGCAAAGATTGAACCATGAAAAAATCCAAAATCTGAATAGACAAATAAGAAGTAATGAGATCAAAGCTGTAATAAAATCTCCAATCAAAGAAAAGCCCAGCACCTGATGGATTCACTGCTGAATTCTACCAAACATTTGAAAAACTAATACCAGTCCTACTCAATCTATTCCAAAAAAATCAGGGAGGAGGGAATACTTCCAAACTCAATCTATAAGGCCAGTATTTTCCTGATACCAACACCAGAGAAAGGCACATCAAAAAAAGAAAACTGCAAGCCAATATCTCTGATGAATATTGTTGCAAAAATTCTCAACAAAATACTAGCAAACATTTTCAACAATACATTTAAAAGATCATTCATCACGACCAGGTGAAATTTATCCCAGGGATTCAAGGGTGCTTCAACAGATACATATCAACTGATATGATGCATCATATCAGCAGAACAAAGGACAAAAACTATATGATCATTTCAATTGATGCTGAAAAACCATTTGATAAAATTTGACATCGCTTCATTCATGATAAAAATAACTTGGTATAGAAGGAACATATCTCAACATAATAAAAGTTATATAAGACAGACCCACAGCTAGTATCATAATGAATGGGGAAAAACTGAACACCTTTCCTGTAAGGTCTGGAAGACAACAAGGATGGCCACTTTCACCGCTGTTATTCAACATAGTACTGGAAGTCCTAGCTAGAGCAATCAGACAAGAGAAAAAAATAAAGCCCATCAAAATTGGAAAGAAATAAGTCAAATTATCCATGTTTGCAGGTTATATGATCTTATATAGAGAAAAACCAAAAACCCTAAAGACCACAAGACAACTGTTAGAACTGATAAACAAGTTCAGTAAAGTTTCAAGATACAAAGTTCAACATACAAAAATCAGTAGCATTTCTTTTATTATATTTTTTTAAGACAGAGTCTCACTCTTGTTGCCCAGGCTGGAGTGCAATGGTGCAATCTCAGTTCACTGCAACCTCCGCCTCCCAAGTAGATGGGATTACAAGCATGTGCCACCACACCTGGCTAATTTTGTATTTTTAGTAGAGACACAGTTTCACCATGTTGGTCAGGCTGGTCTCAAACTCCTGATCTCAGGTGATCTGTCCGCTGGCCTCCGAAAGTGCTGGGATTACAGGCGTGAGCCACCGCACCTGGCCAAAAATCAGTAGCATTTCTATATATCGACAATGAGCAATCTGAATAAGAGATAAAGAAAATATCTCATTTATAATAGCTACAAATAAAATAAAATACCTAGGAATTTACCAAAGAAGTAAGAGATCTCCACAATGAAAACTATAAAATATTGATCGAAGAAGTTGTCTGTAGTTCTTGATGACTTTTAAAAATAATAATAAATGAAGAAATTGAAGAGGATGCACAAAAAATAGAAAGATGCTCATGCTCATGGATTGGAAAATTTGATATTGTTAAAATGCCCATACTACCCAAAGCCATCTACAGTTTAAATGCAGTCACTACCAAAACACCAATTCTATTCTCACCACAAGAAAAAAATAATTCTAAAATTTATATGGAGCCATAATAGAGCCTGAATAGGTGCTATCCTGAGCAAAAAGAACAAAACTAGAGAAATCATATTATCTCACTTCAAATTATACTGCAGAGCTATGGTAACCAAAACTGCATTGTACTGCCATAAAAACAGATCCATAGGACAAGGGAACAGAATAAGGACCCTAAAAATAAATCTATCCATTAACAGTGAACTCATTTTTGACAAAAGCACCAAGAACATGCATTGGGAAAGCATAGTCTCTTTAGTCTCTTTAATAAATGGTGCTGAGCAAACTGGACAGCCATATGCAGAAGCATGAAACTAGACCTCTATTTCTCACCATATATAAAAATCAAATCAAAATGGATTAAAGACTTAAATCCAAGACCTGAAACTTTGAATCTACTAGAAAACTTCGCGGAAATTCTCCAACACATTGGTCCAAGCAAAGATTTCTTGAGTAAGGCCTCAAAAGCACAGACAACCAAAGAAAAATAAATAAATAATAAATGATAATAGGTAAAACAAGTTAAAAAGCTTCTGCACAGCAAAGGAAACACCAACAAAACAAAGAGACAACCTGCAGAATGGGAGGAAATATTTGCAAACTACCCACCCGACAAGCGATTAATAACCAGAATATATAAGGAGCTTAAACAACTTGATAGAAAAAAATCAAATAATCTTATTTCAAAATGGGTGAAGAATCTAAATGGACATTTCTCAAAAGAAGACATACAAATGACCCACAGGTATTGAAAAAAAGGCCAAATCATCAGGCAAATGCAATGAGATATCACTTTACCCCAGTTAAAATGGCTTTTATATAGGCAATAACAAATGCTGGTGAGGATGTGGAAATAGGGGACGCCTCATACACCATTGGAGGAAGTGTAAATTAGTACAGCCACAGTGAAGAATAATCTGGAGGTTCCTTCCAAAACTAAAAAAGGAACTACCATATGATGCAGCAATATCAGTGTTACTATAGTCTGTGTTTTTCTGGGTACTTACTATTACCAGTAAGTTTTGTACCTTAAGGTGATTATTTATTGCTCATTAATGTCCTTTTGTTCTCATTGAAGTACTCTTTTTAATATTTATTGTAGGATGAGTCTGATATTAATGAAACCCCTCAGCTTTTGTTTGTCTGGGAAAGTCTTTATTTCTCTTTCATGTTTGAAGGATATTTTTACCAGATATACTATTACAGGATAAAAGTTATTTTCCTTAAGCACTTCAAACATGTCATAACACTCTTCCTTTCAGGGCAGCAAGGTCCCCCAGGCCCTGGATGGGTCCTGAAGTGCAGTCCAAGAGTCAAAGACTAGAGTCAAAAAACATAGAAGTCTACAGGTAGAAGTCTACCTGGTATTCTATTGTTGTGACTGAGCTGACACTCAAACCACAAGATGCAGTCCTTCCCACTTTTCCCTCCCCTTCCCAAAGGCAGAGGAGCCTCAATCTGTAGCAACCACCACCATCACTCCTGGCCATGAGTAGTACTGCCAGACTACCACTGATGTTCCCTTAAGGCCCAAGGTCTCTTAAATCAGCTTGCAGTAAATGATGCATGGCCTGGGACTCACACTTCAGGGCAGTAGGCTCCCCTCTGGCTCAGGGCAGGTCCAGAAATGCCATTTAAGAGTCAAGTCCTGGAATCAGGGACCCCAAGAACCCACTTGGTGCTCTACCCTGCTGTGGTGGCATAAGTACCTGAAGCCAGCAAGTCTCAGATGTTCACCAAGTCCCTTGATTTAGAATCTGGGTATCACTGCTCGTTATTCAGAGCCCAAGGGCTCTCCAGTTAGCAGGAGATACATGCTGCCAGGACGGGGTCCTTCCTTTCAAGGCAGCAGCTTCCCTTCTGGCCCAGGGTGTGTCTAGAAATGTCTTCTGGGAGCTAGGGCCTGAAACAGAGGCCTCTCGACTCTGACCAGTGCCCTATCCTGCTGTAACTGACCTGGTATCCAAGATGAAAGACAAAGTCCTCCCCACTCTTCCCTCTCCTCTCCTCAAGCAGAAGGAAGGGGTGTCTTTTGGAGCTGTGAGTTGTGCCACCTCTGGGCTAGAGGAGGAGTAATGCCAGCACTCCCTTGGCTGCCCCAGCTGGTGTCTCAGTATGTCACATGCCCCTCACAATCCACTGTCTCTGGGCTTAGTTTAGCCCTAGGACTTGCCTATGAGTCGCAGTCCTTAAGGCCTAGACTCCCTTTCAAGTTTACTTATGGACTAAGAGCACTTTGGCCCTTGGTGGGAGGTTTGCAGGCACTCAAGTTTGGGATGGGCACTTTGAAATCAAATTAAAATGGATTAAAGTCTTAAATCTAAGACTTCAAACTATGAAACTAATAAAAGAAAACATCGAGAATCTCTCCAGGACACTGGACGGGGCAGAGATTTCATGAGCAATACCCCATAACACAGGCAACCAAAGCAAACATGAACAAATGGGATCGCATCAAGTTGAAAAGTGTCTGTAAAGAAAGGGATACAATCAACAAAGTGAAGAGACAACCCAAAGAATGGGAGAAAATATTTGCAAGCTATTCCTCTGACAAGGCATTAATCACTAGAATATATAAGGAACTCAAACAACTCTGCAGAGAAAAAATCTAATAATCTGATTTTTAAAATAGGCAAAATATTTAAATAGATGGTTCTCAAAAGAAGACATACAAATGGTAAACACACACATGAAAAGGTGCTCAACATCACTGATCACCAGAGAAATGCAAATAGAAACTACAATGAGAGATTATCTCACCCCAATTCAAATGGCTTATATCCAAGAGACAGGCAATAACAAATGCTGGCTAAGATGTGGAGAAAAGGGAATCCTTGTACACTGTTAGTGGAAATGTAACTTAGTACAGCCACTATAGAGAACGGTTTGGAGGGTTCCCAAAAAACTAAAAATTGAGCTACTATATACTCCAGCAATCCCACTGCTGGGTATATACCTAAAAGAAAGAAAATCAGTATACCAAAGAGATATCTGCACTTCTATATTTCTTGCGGCACTGTTTACATACCTAAAATTTGAAAGCAACCTGAGTGTCCATCAACAGATGAACAGATAAAGAAAATGTGGTACATATACACAACGGAGTACTATTCAGCCATAAAAAAGAATGAGATCCAGTCATTTGCAACAATGTGGATGGAACTGGAGATCATTATGTTAAGTGAAATAAGCCAGGTACAGAAAGACAAACATCACATGGTGGGATCTAAAAATCAAATCAATTGAACTCATTGACATAGAGTCGAAGGATGGTTTATGAGAGGGTGGAAATGGTAGTGAGGGGTTGGGGGGGCAGGTTGGGGTGGTTAATCGGTACCAAAAATTTAGAACAAATGAATAAGACCTACTATTTGATAGGACAGTAGGGAGACTATAGTCAATGATAACTTAATTGTATATTTTAAATAAACTTAAATAACGTAATTAGATTGTTTGTAACTCAAAAGATAAACGCTTGAGGGGATGGATACCCCAATTCTCCATGATGTGCTTATTTCACATTGAATGCCTGTATCAAAACATCTCATGAACCTCATAAATACATAAGCCTACTATGTACCCACAGAGGGTTGAGGAGGATGTGAAACCCTTATACACTGTTGGTAGTATTGTAAGTTAGCACAGCTATTTTGGAAAACAATAAGGAGGTTTCTCAAAAAAACTAAAAATAAAATTACCATATCATCTAGCAAACCTACCTTATATGTATATGCCTTTTTTAAAAAAAATAAAATTATGTTATTTGTGACAACACGGATGGACCTAAAGGACATTATGTTACGTGAAATAAGCCGGACACAGGGAAGCAAATACCATATGATCTCACTCATGTGGCATCTCAGATAGTTGAACTCATAGAAGCAGGGAGTAAAATGGTGGTTTTACAGGCAGGGGATGAAGGGATGGTGTGGATGCAGAGAGTTAATAGGTACAATGTTTCAGTTATATAGGAGGAATCAGTTCTGGTGTTCTATTGCACAGTACAGTAACTATAGTGATATTAATAACTTAATATTAATATTAAGGTATTGTAGATTTCAAAAAGCTAGAAAAGAGGATTTTCATTACAAGGAAATGATAAATACTTGTGATCAATATGCCAATTATCCTGATTTGATCATTCCACTATGTATGCATGGAACATCACATTGTATCCCGTAAATATACACAATTATTGTCAATTTAAAATAATATAACACTTTAAAAGACAAAGAAATTTAAAATAAATACAATAACATGGTAAGACCTGTATTTAAAGTTCTGGTCCAAATACATGGCAATGATTTTGATCATTACAGATGTTACTACAAACATTCAAACTGATACCTACTGAGAAGCACTCTGGGCTAAGTGGTTTGGAAATTCTGCATCCCCCAGAATGCTTCAATGCTTCTGATGAAAGCCCTGATATCTGGGATTCCTGTTGTGAGATCCTAGGTGAATAATCCTAACTGCAGGACTAATATTGGACAGACTCAGAGACAGAGTTCATAAGGCCACCCTCACTTTTCCACATCAGGTGGAAAGAGAAAAATGAAATTATTATCTTTCAAAATATTTGTCTGCTTGAATTATTTCACTCTTACCCCTAATAGTAACACCAACTATAATTTATTTGCTCCAGAGACAACATCAGGTCTTCACATATCCTTGAGGCAACTCTATGTGTTGCATGCACACATACACACACACACACACACACACACACACATACATTCTTTGCTCAGCCTGTTCATTATTTTATTGTCTAACCCTTTCATTATTTCATTGCTCTCCAACTTGAGGACACTTTCAAGACTGTCAAGCAGTTACTGACTTCTGAGTCTTTATTATTAAAGCAAATGAAATAAACCACAGTTTCCTGCCCCTGACACTTCACCATATGGTATTGATGCAGTGACTAGCCACAAAATGCCAGATGGCCCCAAGATATCAGTTATTCAAGAATAACATCATACCCACTCAGAATACACGTATAACTCCTCCCAAAGGGTAGTACTACTCTTAATTATAAATTCCTCTATCCAGTACTGAAGATTTATGTCCAAAGCCTAGGACATATTTGTCTAAATATTTGGACATTTAGAAAAGGAATATTAAATACTCATGTCATATTGTGTTGTGTCATTGAAAATACTGGTGTTAGAACATATCCCACAGGTGTCTCGGGGGTTGGTAAATTATCTTAAGGCTCATGTGCAGAGGATATCTAGTAGAGAAACTCCCTGGAGAATAAAAGCACTTATAAATAGAAAATCTCCTTCCAAATGGAACTCATCCATGTTGTTCGTTTTACATAGCTAGATCAGGAATGTATTTCTATGAAGGCACTGACTGAAAGTGGAAATCTACCAACCCGTTAACTGATTTTTATATTGAATAAATTTTTTTACCATGACTATTTTTATTACAATAATTAGGAGCAGTACAGTTCATGACAAAAATATGACAAATCTCAGATGCCTTCACAGCATGAAGTTATTTTAAATGCTTATACTCTTATACCACTTAAAAGTTAATTTTAATTTAAAAATGGTCATTTTTAATGTTTGATATGACCAACATTCCTAATTCAGCACAACGAAATGATGGAAAACAACTGGGTCACACTGCATATGTCCCACCAAAAAAAAAAGCACAATGTACAAAATGTGCATGTTTCTACTGACAGTATATGAAAATAGTTAAAATACACATTACAGGTAAACATATTAAGAAATAGTACTAGTAAAACATTGGCATGCAAAAGAAAATGCAAAACAAATTCAACATGGCAACACAAGACTGTAGAATCGGTAACTTTTGGATAAAATATTTATATTGAATAAAATATTAACATAGTATATGCTACACAACTTTGCACAAAACCTTCCAAAAGTGATTTTATGTCACTGAGAAGTGACCAAGAAACCTTAGACAAGAATCAATATTGATTTTCCAGGAATATTCCAGGAGAAAAAAGTCTGGGTTGAAGTAATCCCCTTTGTAAGATGAACGGCAAGACCCATACGACCATATTAAAATGTTACCACTACAATCTCAGAATTGTGATTGCCAGACACTAACATTTCTGCCAAATAATCTAAATTCTGATTAGTTAAGCTAAAGGAATTTGTACAGAAATTTTTATTCCAAGGCATGAAAATGAAGAATGCAAATGAATAAAAATGTACTGAGGTGCATTGCTGAAGGAAAATAGCCAAAGTGAAATGACCGATATAGGGTCTTTATCAATTTCCAATTGTATAGCAAGTTGTAAAGTAATGCAGTGTATTGTCATTGTCACCAATTGTTGAATTATAAATTATTTTTCCCTAAAGTTCCCACTTTCACTTTCCTATCTATTCAGCCAATTCAGGCAAATAGTCCATTCTGAGTTCTTTCCTGAGGTTGCAGGTGTGACAGGGTAGGGTGCAAAAAAGAAACTTCCTCTAAGTCTCTGATTTATATGTTTCCAAAATCTTAAAGCTAAAAGGGGTTTAATTTTAGGGGCAAAAATGAATTTGGGAGGAACCTATCAAGATGTGAACAGGAAGGGATTTTCCCAGAAGACTAAAAACATAGGGAATAGCAGAAGAAAAACAAATTAAGGTGGTTTAGAGAAAGAACATTGACTCCACTCTCCACATTAGAATTTCAGTGAAGGAGCAAGATACAAATTTAGTATTAAAGCCAGAGAATAAATTTGGATATTTGCCCCTCTTCTTAGATAATAAACCCTGAGAAGTGATAAAGCCCCACATTCCATATCAAGGCAAATAGGGTCACAGATAAGTCCCAGGATAAATCTTTTGCCAGAGAATAGCATGGAAGAAATGGAATGATGCCCCGGTTTTCAAGCCTAGCATGAAAGTCCCAGAGTGATCCATTAGACCTGAAGTCCAAGGTAGACAAGAATGAGAATTGTCTCGACAGTTTACTGCATGGATTGGTGAGCAAGGACCAAGTGGCACCATGGATTGGTCAGCAGATATCTGTGTGAACAGATGGCACAAGGACAAGATGAGTCATGCAATACCTCGCACTTACATAAGTCTCCCTTGAACTTAAACACAGCCCAGGGAAAAGAGATAGAGTTTTAGTGTCTGATATCCTAGGGAAATGGAGGATTCAAAGAAAAATTCCATTGATATATAGAAAAATAATGTTTCTTACACACCTGGTTTAGTTTGGACTGAGATTTGTACCTGTTATGATAGAAAATATAATTACCATTTATATCGTGAATTACAGGGTATGAGTTAGCTTCCACATATCTGATTCCCAGATTTTCCTAATATAAACACAGTTAAACTTTCCTACATGACATGTGGACCCAACATATCTTCCCTCACATATGTTCTGTAGCTTCATATATTTTGTTCACAGTGTGCATTTCACTTCTCTTTTATTCCTGATTCTCAGAACAACTGTTCTGTGCAAAGCATGACAGCGTAAAACCTCTCTATCCTTCAAGGCCTGTGTTCTATTAAGTCTTTTATATGAACTCTATCATTTATTGTACATCAACCATACCAGGAACTTTACAAGGACTACCTCTTCTTCACAAACATAAAAACATTCAAATTCAGCATCATAATCCCTTTTTTACAGACAGAAAGCATGGGCTTGGAAAGGCTAAGTAACTCCCTTACTTTGGTAAGGAAGGCAAGCTTCAAAATCTTTTCTATTTCTAAACCTCCAGCCCAAGCTGATTTTTAGATGGTAACCTTTTGAATGTATTGTCCGTTCTACCCAAGTGTCTCCATAATACATACTACTTAATTTTCTTTTTTTACTTTTTTAAAATCATACAACTAGGCTCTTGCCTTAGTCATTACTTGTATATTAAATTTGCCTTTTAAGCCAAATTGGAAATCATCAAAGTTCACAGATGAGGTATCATTTAGGAAAAACTCTTTTTCTCTATTTTTAACTTTTTGCAAAACAGTATTGCTCTTCCAGAAATATTTAAGCTTACCATGGTCTCAAGTGGGAGTTGAAAAATGAAAACACATGGACACAGGGAGGGGAACATCACACACGGGGGCCTGTCAGGGGGTAGGGGGCTGGGGGAGAGATAGCATTAGAAGAAATACCTAATGTAGGTGACGGGTTGATGGGTGCCGCAAACCATGTTGGCACGTATATACCTATGTGACAAAACTGCACGTTCCGCACATGTACCCCAGAACTTTAAGTATAATAATAAAAAAGACTTTTTTTCCTCTTTTCTTCTAGATGCTTACACTATCTCTCTTCTTGCCCCAACAACTAAGATTCTTAAGAGTGGCTGCATTCCCTGTAGTCTCTAGCTCGCCTCCTATTCACTCCCCATCCCGCTGCAATCTGGTTTTCTCTCACTAAGCCACTAAGGGCTCTTTGTGATGTTACCAGTGAGCTTCTTGCTGCTAAACCCACTGGACACTGATTGGTCTTTATCTAATTGATTATTGTGACACAAAAATAAAACTAAGGAGGAAGAAGAGAGATTATCTGCCTTTAGCACTTTTTCCATAAGTGAAACATTTAAAGCTTTATTATTGAAGTAATATGTTCACATAACCAAGATAGTTGTCAACACCATGGTGCAAGGAAATAAAAGGAAACAGTGTAAAAGCTAAACAGCAAGACCCAGAAAGAAGAGAGTGGAGGTATTACTCCTTTTTGAACAGCGAGTTCCCCATTACCTAATAATGGCCACGCAGGACCTGCTGCATTGATAGAGGAACTTGGAATCCTCTTCTTAAACACTGTCTCCCTTGGCTCTCAGACACCTCTCAGCCCCACATCTTCCCCATGTACCACTTCCATTGCCTAGACCTCTGTTATCCCAAAAAATTTCTATTAGAAATCCCTCTAATTTCTACTCATGTTTCAAGTCTTCACTTTATATCTCCTCATCATAGAGGGCTTCCATGATTCTCCAGGATTAAATTCCCCTTGCTTCAGACAACTTTACAACCTCTTTTGCAATGCTCATCACAGTTGTTACCACTATTGAATTATTATTCAATATTATTGAATATCTGTCTTGGCTGACTGTGCTCTTCAGGAAGACAAATGGAGATCATCTTTCATGTTCACTGATATACCCCTAGGGCCTAATAGAGTGCCTGGAAAATTATAAATGCTTGATAATTGTTCCCTGCATTGTTGAATTGAATTGTACTGAATTGAAATTTTCTTAAACCAATATTTCCATCACAGTTTAGAAGGTGCACTTGTAACATAGGGAGTGTCTTGGTCAGTTTGGGCTACTGTAACAAAATACCATAGACTAGTACTTAAACAACAAACATTCTTGAGGCCGGAAGTCTGAGATCAGGGTCCAATCACTGTGGGGTTCTAACAAAGATCCCCTTCTGGGTTGCAGACTTCCAACTCCTCGTTATATCCTCACATGGTGAAAAAGAGCAAGAGCTCTCTGTCCTCTTCTCACAAGGGCACTAATCCCATTCATGAGGGCTCCATCCTCATGACCTAATTACCTCCCAAAGACTCCACCTTCAAATACCACCTGTGTTAGGCCATTCTTGCTTTGCTATAAAGAAATGTCTGAGACTGGATACTTTATAAGGAACAGAGGATTAATTGGCTTGGAGTTCTACACGCTGTACAGGAAGCATGGCCCTGGCATCTGCTGGGCTTCTGGGGAAGCCTCAGGGAGCTTTTACTCATGGCAGGAGGCAAAGCAGGAGCAGGCCTCTCATATGGCCAGAACGGGAACAAGAGTAACAGTGGGGAGTGGGGGAAGGTGCTGCACGCTTGTAAACCACCAGATCTCATGTGAACTCAGTGCGAGGGCTCACTTATCATGAAGGGGATGGCCCAAGACATTCCTGAGGGATCCACCTCAATAATCCAAACACCTCCACCACGCCCCACCTGGCCCCATGTAATTGAGAATTATATTTCAGTATAAGATTTGGGTGGGGACAAATATTCAAACTATATCACCATCACATTGTGGGTTAGATTTTGAAATACAAATGTTAGACACAAACATTCTATCCATAACAGGGAACATTGAAGGAAGGAGATTATTATGATGGTAAATGTCTACAAGTGCTGTCAATAATGAATAGTCTACTGAAGAAATCTTACAGAAGAAAAAAACATTTAAAGTCTATCACATGTGTTTATTAAAGGGCAAAAAATTTCTGTTAGATGTGAGGAATAAGCTTTAGTAATCTATGGTGATTATAAAAAACAATTAAAGAGTAGATTTTAAATGTTCTCACCACAAAAAAATAATGAGTATGTGAGGGGATGAATTTGTTAATTAGTTTGATTTAATCATTCCATAATGTAAACAAATATCAAAACATCACATCAAGACCCCATAAATATATGATATATACCAATTATTTATATTATTTGTTAATTAAAAATAAAATTAAAAGACATTTTAAAGACTGCATAGAGACAATTGAAGAACTTTTTTTAAAGCCCATATATTAGATAATGTCATTATATCAATTTTAAATGTCTTGAGTGTGATCATTGCATTGTGGGTATGAGGAGAATCTTCTTGTTCTTCTGAGATACTCATTTAAGTATGTAGGAGTGAAGTGTCATGAAGTACGCAAAGCTAAAGCAACTAATTCTCAAATAATTGAATTTAAAACATGCGAATGTATAAAATAATAAATAAAGCCCATCGTACACAAGAGATATTGGAAGAGATTTGCTGCATAAGACAAAACTAGAACACAGAGGAAAAGTTCAGCTCAATATAAGGAATGATTTTAACAATCAGAAGCTAACAAAAAAGTGGCATCCATTTAAATAAATGAGAGCAGTTCCCACCCCCCGCCCCACTCTGCTCTAGTGGAGACAAGCATGATCTTGAGAAGGTATTTTCTCACTGAACAGGCAGTTGTAGAGTATGAACCCTATAGTCTTTCCACAAGGTTAGATTTCCTTCATAAGTGAAGGAATAGTAGAAACTCATATTCACCCTTCTTTCCCTTAAGCTATCCCAAGCATAAAAAGTTGCATAGAGAAAAGTAGAACATGAACTCCTTAGAAAAGAACTGTGTTTAACACACACTGTTGTCATGTTTTTTTGTTCTAATAGAGAATAAACTTGTCTTATGTTCATTGTGTTTTCAGTTAAGGTTTGTTTGGTTGATTGACTGGTTTATTTGTTTTTTATTATCTATAGATGTATAATCCATGCAAACAACTTAGCATACTTTGCTCTTTCTTCTGAATTCTCTAACCCAAATTTGTACTTCAACTAGGAACAATTGATCAACAAACATGAACATGTGTTTGCTTATTGTTTGGTGGATAACCTTATTATTCAAAACTTCAGTAAACATTTCTATGGATGTCCAAAGTTTCCAGTCAGTTCATATCTGCTGAGACATGGCTGGTAGCAAAAATTAGCTTGTCAAACACTTTAGAAAGGGAAAATTAATTTTTAAACGAAATCATGAAGCCATAATATTAGTTTAACTGATATTAGGATTCTGGGGTTAAACACACTTTCTGCATTAGTAATCATTCTATTTCACTTTCTTTCTGTCTGGCCTTTCTTAATTCTCATTACCAGGGGAAAAAACAGTAATTATTGTAAATACTGCAGCATTTGGAATTAAAAATAATTACACGAACAGTTTTCTAACAGCACAGAGACACTATTTGAACTGAGATCTTTTTTCTGCATGTATTACTTCCAACATTACTTTGTCTTTCTCTACTATTCAGCAATATAACACACACACACTTGTTTTTATGAAGAGAATCAAAACATTTTCTTTTAAGAAAAGTTATTTTTCTGTTTTTAGAAAAGTTTAAAAAGCCCACTTAAAGGGGGAAATTACTAAATGATAAACTTAAATTTGCTATGAACAAACATGCCAAATAATAGCATAATTATAATTATTTTCTCCCTTTTGGTACTCATTCTTTAGACTACAGAGTATTTTTATTCAATTTTTCAACGTAGTACAGAGATAGACCAGACATTGGGAAATACATAGAGAAAGTAAGTGAAAAGACACATATCTAACAATAAAGGGTAGAGAGATGGGAGTATGGGTTGGGATTCGGTAGAAATCAGGGCAAGAGAAGGCACCACCCCTTCTACAGCCAGACACTTTGTGGTTCAGGGGTAGCCTAGATCAAGTAACCAGACAGTGAGAGTCTGGTCAGAGCCCAGTGAGCCTCTACAGCTCTGAAGATTGGTTAGATGAGTGGCACACTTCAAAGGCTCTAATCCCACTCTATCTTAGAGTTCTCTATCTTAAATACATCAGACATTCTCACTGCTGGAAAAATGAAGTAGACATATTTTTCCCTATTCCTCCTGCTCTTCTCCCAGCTACGAGTTAAAGAAAAAAAAAAGACACTAGGACATTATATAAAAAACAGGCATAAGAAGACTTCGAAATGTGGAAAGAAGAATGCAGGCTGCCTAGGGACCTCGGGACCCAAGGAAAGACATAGTAGTGAGTTTTCTGGGCTTCTGTTTCTTTGGGTTTTCTATGCCTCATCTATCCCAAGTCAACAATCCAGAAACACCAATAGGTATAGGCAAAAAAAAAAAAAAGCCCAAAGAAATATTGCTCTTATTATCCAAAAAGGAGCACCCCGGAAAGATAGAAAATTTTTAAAAAATAAGCATTCTACTCTAGCCAGGCACTATGGAAAATAACTGTATGCTCCCAAACAAAGGCCAAGTTGGGCACCTTTGCTAACTCTAATGAGGCACCCCAAGCCTCCCACCAGAGTGATATCAAAGAAAGCCCAGATGGAAGCAGAGATTTTTATGATGCCAGGCAATGAGAAGACTTCACCTTCATCCCTGAGGTGTTGGCAGGGAGGCTGGACTTCCAGCCTCACTCCTCGAGTCCCCACTAGCTTATCAACAGAGGAGGTCCAGAGGAAACTTAGAACAAGCTCAGTGGTAAAAAGGACATCCTTGTCTCATAGTGACAGTGGAGCCACTCCTGCCTCTCCATACCAGGGTGATGTCACAGAGAGCCAGGGTGATGTCACAGAGAGCCAGGGTGATGTCACAGAGAGCCAGGGAAAAGCCTGAAGTCTCCTGCCCATTCAGCAGTAATAAGAATTGCCTATCTTCAGGAGTCAACAGAGGCTGACTTGGGAACCAGGACTTCAATACTTGTAGCCCCACCTGGAAATAAGGAGACAGTGCCCCTTTCACCCACCAAAGCATTACCAGAAGAAGACTGTTATACCAGACAAATAAGATCCAGAGTCTGATAATACCCTAAATGTCCAGGTTTCTATCAAAAATCGCTTATCATACTAGGAACTGGGAAAATCTCAACATAAATGAGAAAAGATAATCAGCAAACACCAACACCAAAATGACACAAAGGCCAGAAATATCAAACAATAATTTTAAAACAGCAATTATAAAAAAGCTTCAATAAACACTTATGAATGTGTTTGAGACAAAAAACAGAAAGTCTCAGTGAAGAGATAGAAGATATAAAGAAGACCCAAATGGAAATTTTAGAATTGAAAAATACTATACCTTAAAAAAAATTAATGGATAGTCTCAACAGCAGAATGGAGAGGAAAAAAGGATTAGTGCAGTGGTAGAATAGAACTTTTCCAATTTGAACAACAAAGAGCAAATCGACTGGGAAAAAACTGAACAGAGCCTCAGGGACCTATGGGACAATCACAAAATATCTAATATCTGTGTCACTGATTAGTCCCAGAAAGGAGGGAGAAAGAGATTGAGTCTAGGAAAAGTATTCAGAGAAAGAATCTGAAGATCTCAGCAATACTAGCTCCCTGCATTTTCCACCCCACACATCCTCATAAGCTAGAGCCTGGCTTGCTGAATTTTAGAAAACCTCTATTAGCCTCGTGATGCAGCAGTCCAACAGCAGTCAGTGCCACACCTTAAGCCCAACTCAAGAAAACAGATTTTGGCCAGGCACGATGGCTCATGCCTGTAATCCCAGCACTTTGGAAGGCTGAGGCAGGTGGATCACTTGAGGTCAGGAGTTCGAGATCAGCCTGGCCAACATGGTGAAACCCCATCTCTACTCAAAATACAAAAATTAGCCAGGTGTGGTGGCACATGCCTGTAGTTCCAGCTACTCAGGAGGCTGAGGCAGGAGAATCACTTGAACCCAGGAGGCAGAGGTTGCAGTGAGCCAAGATCGTGCCACTGCACTCCCGCCTGGGCGACAGAGTGCAGTCTCTCTCAAAAAAAAAAAAAGATTTTGATAAAGTGTGTATGAGTTAAAAACTACTTTTCTGACACTAAAAATTTCCCAGTTCACTTTCTTTTATCCTGGTCCCTGACCATGAAGCAAACCTGAGAAATTGACCAGAGACATAAAGTGGAGCTGTCAGTAGGACTGCACCCCAAATCAGACAGTCTAGGCTGTGTTTGACTGTGGAAGAGAGGGAGGCAGGTGGGGCCACTCTGACCCGCAGATTTTATCTCCTGAGAAGGGGTAAAGAACTCTGCCACCATCCTGCTTCCTCTAACAAAACCCCTGACAGAGCAGTCATGGGTAATGCTTCAACCTCGAGACCACCTAAGAATTTTATCTTTAAACAGTTAAAGAAGAGCTGTGATTTTCAAAGTTTCTGCCAATTCTTGGATTGTTAAGTGTGCATTGCCAACCGGCAGTTTGTTGGAGAGAACATTTTATTGGGACTTTTTGTTACAAGAGGCAATGTCTAGGGCAGAGTCTGGAATGAGAAGGTTGACACAAAGGAAGCTAAATAGCTAAATTGTTCCATTTAACAAATGATCAGTAAGTTCCACATGCAGTAATAATGTGTGTTGTAAAAAGGTTTTGTCTGAAAAGGGTGGGAGGTGAATTTAAGGACTTGAAGAAAAGGGAAAAAAGACTGTGGCATGAGAGAGCAGACCCACAAAAATAGTAGCAGTCCAGGAGCCAAAAAAAAAAAAAAGCCCAAAAAATATGAGTCCCCTAGAGCAGAAAGGGCTGATGAACTTAGGAAAGGTGATTCACTTATTCTATTTGAGGTCGTTTCCTTATTTGTGCTATATGACCAAGCCTTCAGGTAAAGTAAATTCTCTGTTAACAGCCCTGAGTTGATGATACAGAAGGTTTTGAAGGAAAGGTAGTCCTTTCTGGCTTGGAATGAATTGGTATAGGCAGGAGACAGGTACCAGGAGGATAACAGCTCCAGAGCTAAAGGAAGTGATACAGGAAATGGATACTAGGAAGTTTGTCAAATGGGAGAATATATAAGCCAAGAGCATCTTGTACCCACTTCTTTTCACTCATTGACTCAGGGAAATACAAGAAAGGGTATTAGCCAACTGTATCACTTATTGAATTTGTGGAGGAAGGGCTCATTTATTGAATTTGTATTTGAAAAGACGGCGCAACCTCAGAAGGCTGAATGACTTGGAGCTACTTGGCTCACAAATTTCTTCTTCCTGAATATTTTTGAAATCTTGCAACTTACAGTACTTACCATTGAGCATCCCGAAGATTTCCAAGTAGATGTGGGGAACCTTGTCCCTTAGGGTATGGCATGAGTTTGTGCATGTGTTCTGCTCAGGGTTCCCTGTCAACAAATGAGACAAATACAAAAATTACATAAATCTTGCCTAGTAAATACAGGGAAGATATTCTAAGACAATGACAATTAAAAAAAAAAAGTCATCAAGTTGTCCTTGGCTGGACATAACCATCAATGAGAAAATGCATGCACAGGCTGGGAGGAAAATCATATTGCGTGTTATGTGGAAACAAAACAGAAAAGTACTGGCCTTACTAGGTTACCACTTAAGAACCCTGCCGCTTAGGCTGGTGTCTTGGTTTGAGTCTTCCCGATAGCAGAGCCTAAGACAAGGACTTAGACTTGGGGGCAGGTGGTTTATTTGGAAGGAGATATCAGGAAGCTGAAATAAATGAGCAGAAGAGTGAGAAGAAAGAAAGGAAACATAAGGCTGTGTTATAAATGTGGGTTTGTTTCTGCCAGGCCCTCTGAAAAGCAAACCAAACGCCCTGCAGTCATCCCCTTCCACCTCTCCCACTTCTGGCCAAAGACAAGAGGCTGAAAAATTTCTCCAACAGCTTCCCATTGTCCTTGGTTAATGATTGCCCCAGGACAAAAATCCCTGCCTCTTCCAGTGTCCTCTTTCCTGAGCCAAATCCCAGGAAAATAGGAGATAGCTGCCAGCAAGAGATGAGTCTCTGAACTCTGAGGGATTGTCCACTGACACAGTGGCTGAAATCAGAGAGGAAGAGATGCAAAGTATCAAAAGCATCTGCCACGGCTCAGCATTGAAAGTCGCCACACAAGTTCACATGGTGTCCTTGTTTTCAGTTCCTATGAACTTGTAAGTGGCAGCCACAGAGTAGAATTCAGACTTCCTGTCTCCAGAGAAGTGAAGCTTTTCTTCTTCATCACACCTCCTGCCAAGAATTCAACCTTCAGCAAATCAACTCATCCACTTTTCAATTGCATCACGATGACTAGGGTTGAAAGATAATATCTGTCACCACCCTCAAGAAGTGTGTAATTCACTGATAGAAACAGACATATAAAGAGATCTATTTTAATAGCATAGTGAGGACAATGAGAGAGGTACACACACAGGCACAAGGCACTAGAAAAAAGGCAGAGATGGCTCCCTGAGCCCAGCCTAGAAAGTGGAACACGAATGCCTGAAGGGGGCGTTACAGGTGCATAGAAGAACATGAAAAAGACCATAGTAAAAAAACCACCATGCTGTGTGCTTCTGTTTTTCTCGTTTGTTTCTTCCAACTGTTTTTGAATTGACAAATAAAAATTTTATATATTTATGGTGTACAACATGGTTTAATTTTATGTGTACATTGTGGAATGGCTAAATCAAACAAATTAACATATGCATTACCTCATACTCAGTAATTTTCAAGTTTACAGTATATTGTTATTAATTATAATCATCATGATATACAATAGATCTCTTGAACTTATTCTTCCTGTCTAACTGAAATGTTCCTCCAACTTTTGGAACTGATGATAGCTTTTTCTTCATAGTTTTTAGGTGTAATAACTTTCATGTTTCATCTCATGAAGACAGGCTATTTCTGTCTTTCTTATTTCTCTACTCCCACTACAAACTTAAGAGACTCTCCATATTTGGTAAATGATTTAAAGAATGAAGGAAGGAGTGATTTTTATAATCTCTTTAAATTCTATAACCTACAAGAATATTAGGAGCATTTCTTATTAGAAAAGACAGATTCATCAATTGGTGGCAAACATGAAACCCACGAGGTTTCACACTGTATCTCTAAGACACTTAATATTTATCTTCCCTGAAACCATAGGGAATTGATGTTCCAGAAAAAAAATCATTTTACATGTGTTTTTGTCATCTAAAAAGTATGTTTTGAGTAGTTTATTAGAATTATTTGGATATTTATGAATATTAAGGATTTATTCATCACAAACAATATGGAAATAAGGGGAAATGTAAGAGTCCCTTTGCTTCTAAGTTATTAGCCTCTTCTTGAATATGTGCCCATGGTGCCTGGTGCCTGCAAGTGTTTTTTGTGAAGGTGGGTGGTTTTGATGCCCTGCTCATGGCATTGGCCGTTAATTGAACCTGACCTTGGCAAGTACTGTCGACAGCAACAGTAGCTTGCCTACATTCCCAATTCAACAACAGCCATGTGCTTTAAGGTTAGGTTTTTTATTTTTACTTTAAATTTTGTATACTTTGGTAGCATTCAATTTATATGTCTGAATTATTTTTTAATTTAAATATAAACTAGTATATCAGTTACTTATCCAAAGGAATAATTCTTGGTCTATTTTTAAAGCATTTTTGTTGAATTGGTGATAGATTGGTTCAGACACATCTATAGTTAAGAGGCCTTGGTTTAGTTCTGAATTACAGCAGGAAGTTGCAAAATACTATATAAGTTCAGGAAAGTAGTCTATTTTCATGGAGCAAATTTCAGCTAGCCGATTTTTCTAGAACAGTCAACTTGAAGATTTCATCCTTTCCACAAAAACTAATTGATTATCTACTATGGGTCAAACATTGTGCTACATGTTTATTCCAAATATCAATAGGTTCAAAATTAAATTTGCTATTTATATTACATTGGAAAACATTTTGAAGCTTCAAAACGTATGCTAGGTCTATAAATATACTAGAATGAAGGACAGCAATCAGTCAGCATGAAACCATTCGTTTGTATTCTACAGCTAACTGAACAAGGAAGGAAGAAAAGTGATGTCTGAGTTTGCTAACATGTTACATATCTATGAGCATCAGAAATGAGGTCTAATAGTTAACAATTTATAAATCAAAGAAAGATTTATCCTGGGAAATTGATTTCTATTTGAACACAAATGTATTAATAAAAATTCTGATATAAGTAGAATAGTTTCAAATTTACTAGTATCTTGACATGGATGGTCCCTTTAACCACTCTATTTTTGATTATTTAAATAAAAATGATAAAGAAAAAGGGAAAAGAGATAGAATACTGAGAAAAGTACCATTGGAATAAAGATGTTTGAGTAGATTTAATTTAAATGACTTTAAACCATTTTAGAGAATTATTCTGGTCTGATTCATTAATCTAATATTATTATAAATGATTACATTAATTTTACTAAATCCTTTTTATCAACAATGTGATCAACTTGGTAAATAGATGAAGAAAAACACAAAAATCAAATCTAACTAAGTTCAAAGTTGTGATCAGAACCTAGTCATGTCAGTTATTTATAATCATAGAGCTTTGAGCTTAGGAAATAAAAATATCGTTATGACCTTTAAAAATTGTTATGGAAAATATCCTATCTCACCAATTTCTCTTAGTATTCCCTTACAGCCATTTTTTTTCTACTTTGAATTATTTTAAGCTTTTATGTTTTAAGTATAGATGAGCCTTTTTTATTTACCAAAAACTCTCCTTTCTGCCTCAAACACCTTTTTCTCTGTGTCTCTTTCTCTCATTCACTTTTACGTACACACATACCACACATGCAGTCTTCTTATTTTCGGTCCTATAATCAATGAACCGTGAAACATTTGTTCTTTGTCACTTCCCTTTTTCACTTTTTAGAAAAGGAATATTATATCTGTTTCTACATAAGAAAGTCAGTGGAAATTTGAAGTAAACTTCTAGATGACTATCCACAGTATACATTTTTTTAATATCAAGAAAACCAAAGCACATGCCAATTTTACACCCTTAATTATTCAAATTTTGCCTTCACTATACTTATTCCAAATGATACTTGTGAAGAAAAAGCAGCATTTGTAGCCTTTCTTCTCAATGATATTGAACATACCTTTTATCGTGGAGCTGCTGGAGAAAAACAGTAGAATTCTCCTGTTGTTGAATCAAAATCAAATTCCATTTTCCAGAGATTGTTTCATATTTGTTCCTAAAATAATGACAGCTGTTCACATCCAAATAACATACAGAAAAAAATATACATGCAATTGCCAGGAAGAACTAAAAATTTTTTCAAAACCTTTCTGGGTTCTCTAATTTCTATTTAGAAAGTCACTGAAGTGACAAGACTTCAAATAAGGAAATTCCCCACTGATTGTAAGTTTTGTAACTTATACTGATCAGAGAAGCCTGAAGAAGCTGGGATCCCTGGGGACGCACCCTAGGAGGTTATCTCTTCTGCAGTAGTGACTTTCCTCTCTATATAGAGAATGTTCTGTAGGACTGACAAGCCCCTATGAAAATAACTTGGATTTTAGATATCATAAAAAAGTGCCATGCAAATCCTCTTCCCTTCTATTCTTTCTATTCCTAGCTTCATGGAATCAACCTATTTCCAATCATTTTTCTCTACAATCTTATAACTTTAACTATAAAAGGAGACACCATCCCATTGTTTATTTTGTGTTTATTTAGAAACGTCTATGATTTCTAATTATTTACAAGGAAAAGGAATCACTCTTTTAAAATATACAGAGTGTAAACATAAAGGGCAATAAGAGAGAGAAAGGAGACAGAATATCAAGAAACGCACAGCTGGAATAAAAATATCTTGAAAAGAATGAACCTATCTATAATTATGCCCACCTCTTCTGTAGTTATTTAAAGATTACCCCATGAATTGAAAGAGGAAGCTTAGGTGATTCATTACAGTAAGAAAAAGAATAATAAAACAGAGTTATGCTAACTTTCTTTTGGGTCTCCCACCTTCTACATCTCAACTACTACCTAAATGTATATCACAGCGTCATTAGCCTAGTCTTGGAATTCACAGTGGCCATCTTCCCCCACTCCGGGAGGACTTGATCTATTTAAAATGGGCTTCAGCCTTTCCAAGTTCTACCTCTTTTTACTGAATTCCTTGGTGTTTCCAGCATAGAGACAACAGAGGAAATATGACGGGTTCAAAAGCCAGATACCTATTTTCCCAACTGTAACTTCCATGAATCCCACAATCCCCAAAGTATAAAACCCACATTCACATCTTGTGATTCTTGCAAGTGACTCCCATCTGGGAATAAGGTGTGGGTAAAGATGAATGAGAAGAACTTAGCAAGAGTCAGGGCTGTAACTTCACACGCTTTAGAGGCAACGCCAATCATTGGTATCTGGTCACATATTTGGTATTTAATACACTTATTTTTGTTTTTTGGTTTTGGGGTTTTTTATGATTAATTTATTTTATTTTATTTTTTTAATTCGTCAATTTTTTATTTAAATAGGTTTTTGGGGAACATGGGGTGTTTTGTTACGTGAATAAGTTCTTTAATGGTGATTTCCAAGATTTTGGTGCACCCATCACCCAAGCAGAGTACACTGTACCCAACATGTAGTCATTTATCCCTTGCCATCCCCTACCTTCTCCCCTAAGTCCCCAAAGTCCAATGTATCATTCTTATGCCTTTGCATCCTCATAGTTTAGCTCCCACATATGAGTGAAAACAACTATGTTTGGTTTTCCATTCCTGAGTTACTTTACTTAGAATAATAGTCTCCAGTTCCATCCAGGCTGCTTCAAATGCCATTATTTCATTCCTTTTCATTGCTGAGTAGTATTCCATGGTATATCATTCAGGCTGGTTCCAAATTTTTACAATTGCAAATTGTAATACACATATTTTTGATAGAATAAAGAAGTGAAGATAGAATAAAGAAGTGAAAGCACAGTAGCAACACATCAAATAAAACAGATACCTGGAGGCAGAAATATGGCATCTTGGAGACACATTTTTTTTGGATAGACTAGGATAAAACATTGATGCTGTTGACTTGTCTCAGCTGTAAGTCAGCCACATCTGGCCCTCATCTCTCTCTTGGCAAAATTTCTGCTAAACTTTATTAGTTTTCAACTTTTCTCTTGTTAATGACTTCAAATTTTTCTCATTATTAAATAATTTAGTATAGTGTCTGATCAAAGTCCTTCTTTGAATTGTGATAGAGAAATCAAAGCAAAAAAATAAAAGTCATTTGCAAAATCACTGTGGTGACTCAGCTGTCGAAAATAATTCAAACTGGACTTTCGATATACTAACATATAGCCCCAAATAGTATCAAAATTATTATTTGACCACCGGAAGAGGCCTACTAAGTATCCCTATCCATAATAGAATTTAAGTCATTTCTTAACCAGAAAATACACAAAACAAGTCTATGTACTGAGATTGAGCTGTATACTAAGTAGGAATAAGAGAAATGTAGTCCTTTTGTTCAAATCTATGAAAAATTGCTTCCTTTTTGTGTGGATCTGTTCCATAAAGTGTTTTGTTTGACCTTACCAAATCTACCATTTGTTTGAGATTTAGTCTGGATCTTTTCAAATGAAAAACATGAAAGTTTAAGAAAGCTTTGCTCATTACCACACAAAGCAAAATATTTCTTCAACACAGAATTTACTACTCAAGAATTTTTTTCTAGTTAACTGCACAAGTCAGATTTACTGGATTTTAATGAAAGTAATTATATTGAGAATTAACAACATTCTTCAAATTGTGACTCATAAAATGTCTACTAAATACCCCATTTAATACTTCCATTGAAAATTCCCTATTCATTTCTTAACCAGAGTTACGGAGAAACACATTAAATTATATTAAGTTCAAGTGCCAAGTAATTAACAAAAAATAAATAAATAAACATTTGTTTAGTATGTCTGTTTTATATGACCCTCAATATTTAATCACTTAAATCTCACTTCTAATTATGTCTATTAATATTATTAAACAAACTTTAGCCTGACAATAAATACAAATTCCCAAGTAAGTATTAGACCACTCTAGGATATAATAGTATTTCTAATCTGATGTTTATCTGTGTTTTGTTTTTCATCTACAACACTGACTTTTTTTTAAGTGGACACAATAGTTAATTGTGAAGTATTTGAATTTCACACAAGAAATATAAATGTGGGTGCTGACCTCAAAGCGCATAGAAGCTAGGGATGATAGGGTTTTCACATAGTTTAAGGCAGATTCTAATCTGAATGGTAGAGCCAAAAAATAATTTTTTTAAGGGTAGAAGTCTTTGTTGACTGAAAAATAGTTAAGCTCAAAAAAAAAGTGAAAGTCGAGCTTATCTACTGAAGATAGCGAGACAATGACAGGAATTCTAGGGTTCCCATATTTGCAGATATGGAGGTTGGGTACGAGTTAAAAGGTCACAACACAGATGTAGATGTGATGCTTTTCATCATCAAGAGCATGGTAAAAACTCTAAGTAGATAAAACTCTGTGAACGGATTGATGTAAAAAGGAGAGGAGAAAGCTAAGGACCAATCCTTGAGAAACTCCAATGACTGTGATGTGGGAGGGAAAAGCAGGACCCGTGAAGAAAAGATTGAGGATGTTGTGGTGACACGTAATAGAAGAGTAAGAAGTAAGAAGTTTTTCAAAGACAAGGTTCTCAAGAAAATCACGCGCAGCTGAATGACCCAAGAGGTGGAAGATTTTAAAAGGCCATTTATTTTCACTAGCAATATGTCACCAATGAGCCATTTCAGGAGTCTATGTTCCAGTAGGCTAAGATTCAATTTCAAAGTTTACAAATAAAACGAAATAAAAAAAATGAGAGTAAGCATTGACTACTCATTATAAGCGTTGATCATGAAAAGAAATAAATTTTAAATTTATTAAATAGGCATCAATATCCAAAGAAAAATGTTGATTTGTTTAAGGCAAGTGATCCCTGGGCATGACTGGTAACAAGAAAGAATTTAAAAAGGAAAGACTGAGGACCCTAAGAAGAGTGGAGTGTGGCAAGGTGTGGGAGCAATGTCTGAAAAGCCACAATCAAGGATGTGTCCCAAAGCAGAGAAGAAAGGTTGACTTTAAAAATTAGAATAAAAATAATACTGGTTAACATTTGTTGAGCAGTGATTATTTGCAAAGAACTGGTTAAATGCTGAATGTACATTATCTCCTTAAATACTTATGAAAACCTTACAAAGTAGATATCATCATTTCCACTTCCCCTACAAAGAAATTGAAACTAAAATAAATTAATTCCCCATGATGTCCTAGAAAGTGTGAGGTGGTGTCCAAACACAGACCTATCTGACTCAAGCTCATGCACTGAAAATTTCTATTTCTGATTCATTGCTCAGTGTCACAAGGTGTAAGAACACAATTCTAACTTTGTTTGAGTGGTAGAAGTTATGTTCTTAAAGCTAATATACTAACATATAATTTGAACACTCACAGCTTGATACTGAAAATACACGTTCTTCATCCAATGTTTGCTGTATAGTGTATGCTCAGAGGTGGCTCTGAAAGTGGAAAGGGATAAATTCTTACTTCTAGGGCAATTCCTTCTAATGAGGAGAAATCCCTTGATTTCCTTGGGTGGGGTACACAAACAGAGAAAGACATTAAATAAGGTTTACTTTTATAATTTTATTTCAAGGAGAAAAAAAATCTCTTCTACTATGCCACCTCTTTTGTGAATATTGGAGTGGTGTATAAACCCTGAACTTACACCTCTCTCCTGAGCCAACTCTAACCACACTAAGCCCTATCACCATGAGGAGCTTGAGGAACAAAAGTTATTAAACTGAAGAGAAATGTTATCTCAATCATCATTCTGTTGCTAAATCCAAAAGATTCTTTTCAGACTTTTTCACTTCTCTGTAGAATATGAAGCTGCTCCTCATCCCTCCTAGTCGTTCTCACCTCCCTTTGTTTTATTGAATATAGCCATTTAATAAACCTACATGCTTTTCACATACTTTTCACAGGCTCCTCTTCCTCCACCCACCCTGTAAATGTTGGAGCTTCCTTGCTCATCTTCTCCTTTCTCTTTCTTCACACTCTCCCTAAAAGGTCTCTTCCTCTCTACTAACTTGAACGACCACCTCTATGCTGATGAGTTCCAGAAGCATATCTTTAGCTTGGACCTCTCTGCAGAGCTCCAGATACATATGTACAATCCTAAACCTCCCTCTCTGGCTGTCCTGTAGAGGTACCCCATCATTTTCTTTTTTTTTAATTATTATTATTATTATACTTTAAGTTTTAGGGTACATGTGCACAATGTGCAGGTTAGTTACATATGTATACATGTGCCTTGCTGGTGTGCTGCACCCATTAACTCGTCGTTTAGCGTTACGTATATCTCCTAAAGCTATCCCTCCCCCCTTCCCCCACCCCACAACAGTCCCCAGAGTGTGATGTTCCCCTTCCTGTGTCCATGTGTTCTCATTGTTCAATTCCCACCTATGAGTGAGAACATGCGGTGTTTGGTTTCTTGTCCTTGCGATAGTTTACCGAGAATGATGATTTCCAATTTCATCCATGTCCCTAAAAAGGACATGAACTAATCATTTTTTATGGCTGCATAGTATTCCATGGTGTATATGTGCCACATTTTCTTAATCCAGTCTATCATTGTTGGACATTTGGGTTGGTTCCAAGTCTTTGCTATTGTGAATAGTGCCGCAATAAACATACGTGTGCACGTGTCTTTATAGCAGCATGATTTATAGTCCTTTGGGTATATACCCAGTAATGGGATGGCTGGGTCAAATGGTATTTCTAGTTCTAGATCCCTGAGGAATCGCCACACTGACTTCCACAAGGGTTGAACTAGTTTACATTCCCACCAACAGTGTAAAAGTGTTCCTATTTCTCCACATCCTCTCCAGCACCTGTTGTTTCCTGACTTTTTAATGATTGCCATTCTAACTGGTGTGAAATGGTATCTCACTGTGGTTTTGATTTGCATTTCTCTGATGGCCAGTGATGGTGAGCATTTTTTCATGTGTTTTTTGGCTGCATAAATGTCTAAACTGTTCCTCCTGTATAGCCATTCGTTTGATCAAACACTCAGTCAAGACAGAAAATTAGTTATCATCTTTGAGGGTATTTTCTTCTTTATTCATCTCCTCTTCACATTCAATTCAACCAGTAAATTCAGTAAATTCTGTTCTAAGTATTCCTCAAATCTTCTGTTCCTCTTCATCCTAATGACCACTGTCTTATTTCAGGAGTCATCTTTTCTTGCATGGACCAGTTTTTAACAGAAAACTCTGGTGTCCCTGCCTCCAGTCTTGGTCACTTCCAAATCTGATCTGTACATGGCCTCCAAAGTGATATTTCTAAAATTCAGATTTAATCATATTACTCTTATTCATAAAATCATCAACATCTTCCCATTGATTTATAGAAAAATCTAATCTGTTAAGGGTGCTATAAATGATGCCATACAAGGCTCCTACCCTTTACTCTCATCCTCAATCACTCCCGTATTTTCATTCTAGGTCCCAACTTTACAAAAATGATGTGTTGTTTCCAGAATGGGCACACTCCCTGCCCAATGCCTGAAATATGGCTGCCCTCCATCACTGTGGGTTGCCTGTTACTCCCCCACCACAATTACCTTCTCCAGAATGCCTTGTCTCATCCTGTCAACCCAGCTTAGGTGCCTTCTCTATAGCCTCTTAGAGTCTACACTTTCTTTCATCGTAACCTGCTCGGTTGATTACTAACAGGTTTACCAGTATCATTAGAATCTCAGTCACTTAAAGGTAAATAATGGTATCTGGAAGCAGTAGAGTATATTAACTAAGAGAAGCAGATTTGGAACAAAATAAACTTGGATTTGACTCCCAAAACATCCACTTACTTAATAATTGTTTATGTGCAGAGGGGGCCAGGCAGGTTCATGTCTCTGAACTCTAGCCTCTGTATCTATAAAATATACCCGATCATACCTTCTTTTGAGTGTTTTTTTTTTTTTAGGATTAAAATGAAATAGTACATAGTAAGGCCTTGACATAGTACTTGAAGCATGTTAAAATGATATTGTCTTATCCCATTTTGCCCAACATGTAGCCACCTAGCTACTACATCGTGGGTATTTAGAAAGTACATACATTTGTTACCAGTGCCCCTTGATAGCAGTGCCTGATGAAGTCATAATGCAATGGAGAGCAAATAGAACAAGTGGAGTCTTCTGAGTCCTAATGCACTTTACTGATTCTAGAAAGAATAAATGAGAGGCTATGCAAAATCTCAAGCTCAGCTAAGGAATATATTTTGTTGAAGGTTTGTGCTTCCATTTTTATGGTGATTGGAAAGGGACTGAGCTAGAAAGGAACTGAGCTAGAAAGGAGCTCAGTTCCTCTCCAATCATCATAAAAATTTACATTCCATAGTATGCAACATCTTGTCAGGAAAAAGAAACATAATCCTTCAAATGCAATCTTTGCTCACAATTATGAGATAGTGTCTTTTTGGGTCTAAATCAGAAATGCTGTCTTCTTACAGACTCTTGATGTGATGTGTGCTCATCCTTAATCCTTGGTAAACTCCAAAATGGCTCTGGAACCTACTGACATCTGTTACTAAGGATAATGCATGAAGGAGATGAAGATATCTGTTCCCAATAAACAGAGAAAACATTACTAAAGAAAATGTAGATCAATTCCAGATCTCCTTATCCATAGATAAGGAAATGCAAGATATTAGAGACCAATGAAAAACTGCTGTTCAAACATAAAGATGAATCTTTTTATTTCAGATCTTTACCACTTAAGTTTAGCCTAGTATTTTTTAAGGCCAATGAAATGGTGAAAAAGAATAAATGCATTTGTGATCTCCAGTGTGTTCTCTCTGTTCTAGCAAAAAAAAAAAAAAAATCCAAAAACACTTGTTCATACAGCTACAAGTCTGAGGCTTTTCATAGGAAATAAAGATTTGAGGTCTAGACTAATTGATTTTATATCTTCACAACTGAATTTTGTAATGTAGCCACAGGTCCATACACAGCAGAAGCTTAGATTAAACCTTTCCAAAAATAAAAGGAAAAAATCCATGTGAATCACTTCTAAATGCCTCTGTATTGCAAATGAATGATGTTTGGGTGTGCATTTATACTACTTGTCTAAGATAAGACCTATTTAACAAGATATAGTTTATACCTCATTAAAGCAACATCTACTTCTCTTGCTTGGTTACTGGTCTTTCACAGCCAGTCCAACTGGCCAATATAAAATACATTTCCATTCTGAAACCTAAGTTCCACAAGAGAAAGAACATTTTTCTTTTTACGTAGATGTATTTCATTATCTTTAGAGTTTATATTATATACATGACATTACCCCCATTTAATTTTTGTGCTGGTCAGGGATTATTCAGTGACGAAAAAAGTTTTCCCAAATGAGGGCAAATAAAAACATTTTTGCTGGAAGACTATAAAGGACAACTTCATAGACATTCACAAGTGAAAAATAAAATACACCCAGACCTCTTATAAATATATTGGGAACTGGAAAATCAGAAACTGAGATCATCTCTCTTAATTTGCGTGATTTCTCATCTCCTTCTCACTAGTACACTTTACCTCCTGATTTCTGGTCCAATCCATTGAACCCATTGTTTTCACTCAGTGTGAGTAAATGTCATATAAAAGTTTGCAGGAAGATGCTGCTTCAGGCCATTTTCTCTAAAAGAGAGTTGTAAGTACAGAGGTCATTGAAGTTTCATGAACTTCTTTATCCTTTTTGATCAAGTAGCAGATTACCTCTAACTAGTCCACAGCTTCCACATGGAAGATGGACAAACATATAGAAATGGGGAAGAAAGAAGAACCAACACACTTGTCAGCAAATTCAACCAAAGTCAACCTCTTTTCAACGGGCTCATGGGAACTGAAGCATTTCCTGGGACACAGAGGAGGGAGAGAAAAATCTCCCATTATTGGGGATTGAACCATAAGAAAATGTTTTTTCGTGGCCCCAAATGGCCAAATACCAACATATTATGTGATCCAACTAAATCACAATGGTATAATCAAACAAGTTATTCTGATTATTACCAATAGAGACACTAAAATTTTGGCTGTGTATTAAACCATCTTGCTTTTCACATCTTCTCAATGTATTTATTTTGTAGCACATCTGGAACAATGCTTTTATTTATTAATGAAGATTGCCTCAATTGCCAAAGTCTATATTTTTCTTCCACTTAATAAAAAATATCCAGAGTTCCTGGTTATGGGCCTATCAGAGATTATTTTCACTCAATCATATTTCATTTAAAAAAAAACTAGTCAGTTCATTTTTCTAAAAAAAAAGCATGTTCAGAAAAAAATACAATCACTGAAAGCCCAAATTTCCAGGACAATTTAATAACAAAAAAAGGAGGGAGTGGAGTAGGATAGTCACATGGTTCCTGTTATCCACCCCCAAGCTTAAGAAACAGGGAGGTCTAAAATGTAGTGTGGAAGAGTAAAAACAGCATAACCTGCTTTCAGTTCCAAGTTCTTCCTTCTACTGATTGTGCAGTCTTGGGCATGTTGATGAATCAAATCAACCTCTCTGGCTGCACATGGAAATTGAGGAATGAAAATACTTCTGAGATAGGGTTGATGTGAATATTGGTTGAGACAATGTCTTCATTTGTTGAGTTTCTGTTATGTGCCAGCACTTTACTACAACAGAGATGCAATAGTGAAGGAAAAGAGAAACACAAGCCCTTTAAGACTTCTTGGCATTTCTGATCTGGCAGGTGGACACAGACAATAATCAAAGGATAATATGAATAAATCCCAATTATGGTAAATTCTCTGAAAGAGAATAGTGTCCTGAGAACGAGGGGTGGGAGGGAGAGGGGCAAGTAAAGAGAACAGATTATACGGCCAGAAAGCATACTATTGGACCAAGGAGAAGACAAAAAACCTGTGTAGCTAAATGAGAAGCCAGATGTGAAATGGGGCATAGAAATTAGGGTCCAGAAATTAAAACTTTATCTTAGATTTTCTGGGACAATAATTTTTGAACTTTACTCAATAAAATGACAAACAATTCAATATTTTTAAAAAGTAATGATATGATGAGGCTTGAAATTCAAAATGCCAGCCTTGCTACAGTGCAGATAAGAAATTAGAAAACGGTCAAAAGGATGCAGGAAGCTAATCTATTGATCCAGGTGAGGGACATGGCAGCCTTGAATCATGTACTGGAAAAATGATGTCTTACTCTCTAGATTCCTCCTCTCTGAGCAGGGCGTCTCTGAAAGAAAGGCAGCAGCCCCAGTCAGTGGCTTACTGATAAAACTTCCATCTCCTTGGGACAGAGCACCTGGGGGAAGGGGCAGCTATGGGGGCAGCCTCAGCAGACTTAAATGTTTCTGCCTGCCAGCTCCAAAGAGAGCAGCGGATCTCCCAGCACAGCGCTCAAGCTCTGCTAAGGGACAGACTGCCTCCTCAAGTGGGTCCCTGACCTTTGTGCCTCCTGACTGGGAGACACCTCCCAGCAGGGGTCAACAGACATGTCATACAGCAGAGCTCTGGCTGGAATCCGGTGGGTGCCCCTCTGGAAGGAAGCTTCCAGAGGAAGGAACAGGCAGCAATCTAGGCTGTTCTGCAGCCTCCGCAGGAGATACCCAGGCAAACAGGGTCTGGAATGGACCTCCAGCAAACTCCAGCAGACCTGCAGTAGAGGGGCCTGACTGTTAGAAGGAAAACTAACAAACGGAAAGGAACAGCATCAACATCAACAAAAAAAGATGTCCAAACGAAACCCCATCCGAAGGTCACCAACATCAAAGAACAAAGGTAGATGAATCCATGAAGATGAGGAAAAACCAGGCCAAAAAGGCTGAAAATTCCAAAAACCAGAACACCTCTTTTCCTCCAAAGGATCACAACTCTTCACCAGCAAGAGAACAAAACTGGACGGAGAATGAGTTTGATGAATTGACAGAAGTAGGCTTCAGAAGGTAGGTAATAACAAACTCTACTGAGCTAAAAGAGCATGTTCTAACCCAATGCAAGGAAGCTAAGAACCTTGAAAAATAATTACAGGAATTGCTAACTAGAATAACCAGTTTAGAGAAGAACATAAATGACCTGATGGAGCTGCAAAACACAGCACGAGAACTTCGTGAAGCATACACAAGTATCAACACCTGAATCAATCAAGCAGAAGAAAGGATATCAAAGATTGAAGATCAATTTAATGAAATAAAGTGTGAAGACAAGATTAGAGAAAAAAGAATGAAAAGGAAAGAACAAAGCCTCCAAGAAATATGGGACTATGTGAAAAGACCAAACCTGTGTTTGATTGGTGTACCTGAAAATGACAGAGAGAATGGAACCAAGTTGGAAAACACTCTTCAGGATATGATCCAGGAGAACTTCCCCAACCTAGCAAGACAGGCTGACATTCAAATTCAGGAAATACAGAGAACACCACAGAGATAAGTCTTGAAAGAGCAACCCCAAGACACATAATCACCAGATTCACCAAGGTTGAAATGAAGGAAAAAATGTTAAGGGCAGCCAGACAGAAAGGTCAGGTTACACACAAAAAGAAGCCCATCAAACTAACAGCGAATCTCTTGGCAGAAACCCTACAAGCCAGAAGAGAGTGGGGACCAATAGTCACCATTCTTAAAGAAAAGAGTTTTCAACCCAGAATAGCATATCCAGCCCAAACAAAGCTTCATAAGTGAAGGAGAAATAAAATTCTTTACACACAAGCAAATGCTGAGAGATTTTGTCACCACCAGGCCTGCCTTACAATAGCTCCTGAAAAAAGCACTAAATATGGAAAGGAAAAACCAGTACTAGCCCCTGTAAAAAAATACCAAATTGTAAAAACCATCAACACTATAAAGAAACTGCATCAACTAACGGGCAAAATAACCCACTAGCATCATAATGAAGGATCAAATTCACACATAACAATATTAACCTTAAATGCAAATGGGCAGAATGCTCCAATTAAAAGACACAGTCTGGCAAATTTGATACAGAGTCAAGCCCATCAGTGTGCTGTATTCAGGAGACCCATCTCATGTGCAAAGACATACATAGGCTCAAAATAAAGGGAGGGAGGAATATTTACCAAGCAAATGGAAAGCAAAAAAAAAAAAACAGGGGTTGCAATCCTAGTCTCTAATAAAACAGACTTTAAACCAACAAAGATCAAAAAAGACAAAGAAGGGCATTACATAACAGTAAAGGGATCAAAGCAACAAGAAGAGCTATCTATCCTAAATATACAGACACCCAATACAGGAGCACCCAGATTCATAAAGCAAGTTCTTAGAGACCTAGACTCCCACACAATAATAGTGGAAGACTTTAACACCCCACTGTCAATATTAGACAGACCAATGAGACAGAAAATTAACAAGGATATCCAGGACTTGAACTCGGCTCTGGACCAAGTGGATCTAATAGACGTCTATAGAACTCTCCACCCCAAAGCAACAAAATATACATTCTTCTCAGCACCACATCGCACTTATTCTAAAAGTGACCACATAATTGGAAGTAAAACACTCCTCAGCTAATGCAAAAGAACAGAAATCATAACAAACAGTCTCTCAGACCACAGTGCAATCAAATTAGAACTCAGGATAAAGAAACTCACTCAAAACCTCACAACTACATGGAAACTGAACAATCTGCTCCTGAATGACTACTGGGTACATAACAAAATTAAGGCAGAAATAAATAAGTTCTTTGAAACCAATGAGAACAAAGATACAATGTACCAGAATCTCTGGAACACAGCTAAAGCAGTGTTTACAGGGAAATTTATAGCACTAAATGCCCGCAGGAGAAAGTGGGAAAGATCTAAAATTGACACCCTAACATCACAATTAAAAGAACTAGAGAAGCAAGAGCAAACCAATTTAAAAGCTAGCAGAAGACAAGAAATAACTGAGATTAGAGCAGAACTGAAGGAGATAGAGACACGAAAAACCCTTCAAAAATCAATGAATTCAGGAGCTAGTTTTTTGAAAACATTAACAAAATACATAGACCTCTAGCCAGACTAATAAAGAAGAAAAGAGGAATAATCAAATAGACACAACAAAAAATGATACAGGGAAGATCACCACTGATCCCACAGAAATACAAACTAACATCAGAGAATACCATAAACACCTCTATGCAAATAAATTAGAAAATCTAGAAGAAATGGATAAATTCCTGGACACATACACCCTCCCAAGATGAAACCAGAAAGAAGTCAAATCCCTGAATAGACCAATAACAAGTTCTGAAATTGAGGCAGTGATTAATAGCCTAACAACCAAAAAAGGCCCAGGACCAGATGTATTCACAGCCAAATTCTACCAGACGTACAAAGAGGAGCTGGTACCATTCCTTCTAAAACTATTCCAAACAACAGAAGAAGAGGGAATCCTCCCTAACTCATTTTATGAGGCCAGCATCATTGTGATTCAAAAACCTGGCAGAGACACAACAGAAAAAGGAAAATTTCAGGCCAATATACCTGATGAACATTGATGCAAAAATCCTCAATAAAATAGGACCAAACTGAATCCAGCAGCACACCAAAAAGCTTATCCACCATGATCAAGTTGGCTTCATCCCTGGGATGCAAGGCTGGTTCAACATCTGCAAATCAATAAACATAATCCATTACATAAACAGAACCAATGACAAAAACCACATGATTATCTCAACAGATGCAGAAAAGGCCTTCGATAAAATTCAATACCTCTTCATGATAAAACTCTCAGTAAACTAGGTATTGATGAAACATATCTCAAAATAATAACAGTTATTTATGACAAATCCACAGACAATGTCATCCTGAATGGGCAAAAGCTGAAAGCGTTCCCTTTGAAAACCAGCACAAGACAAGGATGCCCTCTCACCACTCTTATTCAATGCAGTATTGGAAGTTCTAGCCAGGGCAATCAGGCAAGAGAATGAAATAAAGGGTATTCAAATAGGAAAAGAGGAAGTCAGATTGTCTCTGTTTGCAGATGACGCGACTGTATATTTAGAAAACCCTACCATCTCAGCCCCAAATTTCCTCAAGCTAACAAACAAGCAACTTCAGCAAAGTCTCAGAATACAAAATCAACGTGCAAAAATCACAAGCATTCCTATACACCAATAACAGACAGAGAGCCAAATCATGAGTGAACTCCTATTCACAATTGCTACAAAGAATAAAATACCTAGGAATACAACTTAAAAGGGATGTGAAGGACCTCTTCAAGGAGAACTACAAACCACTGCTCAAGGAAATAAGAGAGTACACAAACAAATGGAAGAACATTCCATGCTCATGGATAGGAAGAATCAATATTATAAAAATGGCCATACTGCCCAAAGTAATTTATAGATTCAATGCTATCTCCATCAAACTACCATTGACTTTGCTCACAGAATTAGAAAAAAAAAACTTTAAATATCATATGGAACCAAGAAAGAGCTGGTATAGCCAAGACAATCCTAAGCAAAATGAACAAAGCTGGAGGCATCATGCTACCTGACTTCAAACTATACTAGGAGGCTACAGTAACCAAAGCAACATGGTACTGTACCAAAACAGATATTTAGACCAACAAAACAGAACAGAGGCCTCAGAAATAATGCCACACATCTACAACCATCTGATCTTTGAAAAACCTGACAAAAACAAGCAAAGGGGAAATGATTCCCTATTTAATAAATGCTGTTGGGAAAACTGGCTAGCCATATGCAGAAAAGTGAAACTGAACCCCTTACTTACAACTTACACAAAAATTAACTCAAGATGGATTAAGGACTTAAACGTAAGACCTGAAACCATAAAAACCCTAGAAGAAAATCTAGGCAATACCATTCAGGACAAAGGCATGGGCAAAGACTTCACGACTAAAACACCAAAAGCAATGGCAACAAAAGCCAAAATTGACAAATGGGATCTAATTAAACTAAAGAGCTTCTGCACAGCAAAAGAAACTATCATCAGAGTGAACAGACAACTTGCAGAATGAGAGAGAATTTTTGCAATCTATCCATCTGACAAAAGGCTAATATCCAGAATCTACAAGGAACTTAGGCAAATTTGCGAGAAAAAAAAAAAACAACCCCATCAAAAAGTGGGCAAAGGATATGAACAGACACTTCTCAAAGGAAGACATTTATGTGGCCAACAAACATAAGAAAAAAAGCTCATCATCACTGGTCATTAGAGAAAGGCAAATCAAAACCACAATGAGATACTATCTCATGCCAGTTAGAATGGCGATAATTAAAAAGTCAGGAAACAACAGATGCTAGAAAGGATGTGGAGAAATAGGAGCGCTTTCACACACTGTTGGTGGGAGTGTAAATTAGTTCAACCATTGTGGAAGACAGTGTGGCGATTCCTCAAGGATCTAGAACGAGAAATACCATTTGACCCAGCAATCCCATTACTAGGTATATACCCAAAGGATTATAAATCATTCTACTGTAAAGACACATGCACATGTATGTTTATTGCAGCACTGTTCACAATAGCAAAGTCTTGGAACCAACCCAAATGCCCATCAATGATAGACTGGATAAAGAAAATGTGGCACATACACACCATGGAATACTATGCAGCCATAAAAAAGGATCAGTTCATATCCTTTGCAGGGACATGGATGAAGCTGGAAACCATCATTCTCAGGAAACTAACACAAGAACAGAAAACCAAACACCACATGTTGTCACTCATAAGTGGGAGTTGAACAATTAGAACACATAGACACAGGGAGGGGAACATTACACACTGGGGCCCGTTGGGGGTTAGGGGCCTAGGTGAGGGATAGCATTAGGAGAAATACCTAATGTAGATGACAGGTTGATAGGTGCAGCAAACCACCATGGCATGTATATACCTAGGTAACAAACCTGCACATTCTGCACATGTATCCCAGAACTTAAAGTATTAAAAAAAGGCCTGGCGTGGTGGCTCACACCTGTAATCCCAGCACTTTGGGAGGCTGAGGCGGGTGGATCATGAAGTCAGGAGATTGAGACCATCCTGGCCAACATGGTGAAACCCTGTCTGTACTAAAAAAAAAAGAAAAAAGAAAAAAGAAAAATTAGCCAGGCTTGGTGGCATGCACCTGTAGTCCCAGCTACTCAGGAGACTGAGGCAGGAGAATCGCTTGAACCCAGGAGGCAGAGGTTGCAGTGAGCTGAGATCATGCCACTGTACTCCAGCCTGGGGAACAGAGCGAGACTCTGTCTCAAAAAAAAAAAAAAAATCCTCAATATATTACTCATCTTTTAACATCTTTTACTCTTCCTTTTTTTTAAAAAAAAATCTCTATTTCTCTATGTACGCTATAGAGAAAACATTTTTGTATTTTCTTCAAATTCCCTAATTCTCTTTTTAATTATGCACAGTCAAGTTATTATCCTATTATCCTGTCGAATTTATTAGATCAACTATAAGAAAAAAAACTGATGTATTGGTGTGTTGGGTTGAATGTGGAGAATAAAGAGAAAGGATAAGAGCTAACTCAAAGGTTTCAGGCTTTGGAACTAGATACAAGTTTGAAACACTGAAAAAGAACAAGACGTGTGATAGGAGGCCTTGGAGATTGTGATATTTTGGGGGACATGTTGAAAATGGGATGTTTCTGAGACATGCAAGTGGAAGAATCAAGCAGGCACCTAATTATTCATGTCTGGAGCTCAGTAGGAAAGCCAGTAATACAAAGACAAATTGTGAATTCTATGAAGTCTTTGTATTAACTCAGGCTTTACATGAAAGTGTAAAGAGATTTCCTAGCAGGGAGAGCATAGAGTGTGAAGAGGAGAGAGACAAAGATTGAGCCTGACCCAGGAAAGGACTGAATGTGCAAAGGAGTCAGAGACAGAGCATCTCAGGAGGTAAGAGCAAACCAAAAAACAATCATGATAAAAATTCATTATTTTAAAAAGGAGACTGTGGCTGCAACCACCACTAATATTTCTTCCTCTGCTGTCTCCACGTTGTAAAAGGAACATAAACTCAGATTGCCCCAGAGCTGTGGTGGGCAGTCCAGGAGTGCCAAGCTGGGCTCTATAGCCAGCACTCAAGTGGGAGAGGAGCCTACACTCAGAGTATTGAGAGGGGCATGGCCGCAACTGTGAGAAAATATAAGGAAGCCACATGACTGAGTAAGAGCCCACCAACTGATCAATATACCTAAGTACCACCTACTCGATCATACCTCAAGGCTTCAACACCAAAAATACCTCATTAACAGACTCCTTTGAGAAACCAAAGACAAAAAGTCAGCTACAAATAAAGACCCTGCACAAAGGCTCAGCTCCATGAAAACACGCAGAAAAGAAGTCTATTGACTGTATCAATCTACACTACAGTTAAAGGAACACCCACATGCAGAGATGAGAAAGAACTAATGCAAGAATACTGGTAACTCAAATGGTCAGAGTGTCATATGTCCTCCAGATGATTGCACCTGTTCTCCAGCAAGGGTTCTTAACCCTGTTGAGCTGGCTGAAATGACAGTATTCAGAACATAAATAGAAATGAAGATCATCGAGATTCAGGAGAGTGGCAAACCCCAATCCAAGGAAACTAAAAACCATAATAAAATGATACAGAAGATGAAAGATGAAATAGCCAGTACATATAAGAACTTGACAGAGCTGACAGAGCTGAGAAACACACTACAAGAATTTCACAACACAATTACAAGTATTAACTGCAGAACAGACCAAGCTGAAGAAAGAAAATCAGAACTTGAAGCCTGGTTCTCTGAAATAAGACAGTCAGACAAAAATAAAGAAAAAAGAATGAAAAGGAATGCACAAAACCTCCAAGAAACATGGAATCGTGTAAACAGGCCAAATATATGAATCACTGGCATCCCTAAAAGGGATGAGGGGAAAGCAAACAACTTAAAAAACATATTTTAGGATATCGTCTATGCAAACTTCCTCACCTTGCTAGAGAGGCCAATAGTCGAACTCAGGAAATACAGAGAACCCCTGCAAGATTCTCCCCAACACACATAATCATCAGAATTTTCCAAGGCTGAAATGAAAGACAGAATGATAAAGACAGCTAGAGAGAAAGGGCAGGTCACCTGCAAAAAGGGAACACCATCAGGATAACAGTAAATCTCTCAGCTGTAACCCTACAAGTGAGAAGAGATTGGGAGCCTATATCAACATTTTTAAGGAAAAAATCTTCAACCAAGAATTTCACATCAAGCCAAACTAAGCTTCCTAAGCAAAGGAGAAATAAGATCCTTTTCAGTTAAGCAAATGATGAGGGAGTTTATTACCACCAGACCTGCCTTACAAGATATCTTGAAAGCACTAAATATAGAAAGAAAAGACCGCTACCGGCCAATACAAAAACACTTAAATACACAGACCAGTAACACTATAAAGCACAATACAAACAAACCAGCATAGTAACCAGCTAACAACACAATGAAAAGATCAAAACCACACATGTCAATACTAACCTTGAATATAAACCGGCTAAATGGCTCCATTTAAACGGTACAGAATGGCAAGCCGGATAAAAAGGCAAAACTCAATGGTATGCTGCAAGAGACCAGTCTCACATATAATGACACCCATAGGCTCAAAATAAAAATTAAAAAATGGAGGCAAATCTACCAAGCAAGTGGAAATCAGAAAAAATCAGGGGTTGAAATCCTAATCTTAGACAAAACAGACTTTAAATTAATAAGGTTTAAAAAAAAAAAAAAGAAGGGCATTACATAATGTAAAGAGTTCAATTCAACAAGAGTTCAATTCAACAATTTAACTATCCTAAATACATGTGCACCCAACATAGGAGCATCCAGATTAACAAAGCAAGTTCTTAGAGTCATACAAAGAGACTTAGACTCCCACACAATAATACAGACTTCAGCAGTCCACTGAAAGTATCAGACAAATCATCGAGGCAGAAAATTTAAAAAGATATTCATGACCTGAACTCAACATTGGACCAAATGGATCTGCTAGACCTCTACAGAACTTTCCACCCAAAAACAACAGAATATACGTTCTTCTCATCACCACATGGCACATACTCTAAAATTGACCACATAATTGGACATAAAACAATCCTCAGCAAATGCAAAAAAAATTATACCAAACACACTCTTGGACCACAGTGCAATAAAAATAGAAGTCAAGACTAAAAAAAAAAAAAATTGCCCCAAACCATGTAATTACATGGAAATTAAACAACATGCTCCTGAATGACTTTTGGGTAAATAATGAAATTAAGTCAGATATCAAGAAATTATTTGAAACTAATGAGAGCAAAGCTACAACATACCGGAATATCTGGGATACAGCTAAGGCAGTGTAAAGAGGGACGTTTACAGCACTAAACACCCATGTAAAAAAGTTAGAAAGATTTCAAATTAACAAGCTAACATCACAGATGAAAGAATTAGAGAAGCAAGAGCAAATCAATCCCAAAGTTAGCAGAAGACAAGAAATAACAAAAATCAGACCTAAACTGAAGGAAATCGCAACCAAGAAAACCTTAAAAGATCAATGAATCCAGGAATTGGCATTTTGAAAAAATTACTAACATAGAGCACTAGCTAGACTAATAAAGAAAAAAAAAGAGAATAGATCCAAATAAACACAATTAGAAATAATGGAAAGGATATACCACTGGCCCCACAGAAATAAAGATAACCATAAGAAACTACTGCAAACACCTCTACACACACGCACTAGAAAACCTAAAAGATACGGATAAATCCCTGGAAACATACACCCTCCCAAGGCTGAGCCAGAAAGAAATTGCTTCCCTGCACAAACCAGTAATGAGCTCTGAAACTGAATGAGTAATAAATAGCCTACCAAGAAAAAATAAATAAAAGGACAAGATGGATTCACAGTAGAATTCTACCATATGTACAGAGAGAGCTGGTACCATTCCTACTGAAACTATCACCAAAAATTGAGGAAAGGGGACTCCTCCCCAACTCATTCCATGAGGCTAGCATTATCCTGATACCAAAACCTGGCAGAGACACAATGAAAAAAGAAAACTTCAAGCCAATATCCTTGATGAACATTGATGCAAAACCAATATCCTTGGTGAACATTGATGCAAAAATCCTCAACAAAATACTTGTAAACAAAATGCAGCAGCACATCAAAAAGCTAGTCTACCACAGTCAAGTAAACTTCATCCTTGGGATGCAAAGTTGGTTCAATGTACACAAACCAATAAATCTAATTCATCACATAAACAGAACTAAAGGAAAAAAACATGATTATCTCCATAGATGCAGTAAAGGTTTTTGATAACATTCAACATCTCTTCGTGTTAAAAACTCTCAATTCACTAAATATTGAAGGAACATACCTCAAAATAATAAGAGCCACCTATAACAAACCCACAAACAACAGCATACTGAACAGGGAAAAGCTGAAAGCATTCTCCTGGAAAACTGGCACAACACAAGAATGCCCTCCCTCACCACTCCTGTTCAACATAGCTTTGGAAGGTCTGGCCAGAACAATCAGGCAAGAGAAAGAAATAAAGCATATTTAAATAGGAAGACAAGAATTAAAAGTATCCCTTTTTGCAAATGACATGTTTTTATATCTAGAAAACCCCATAGTCTCAGCCCAAAATCTCCTTCAAATGATAAACAACTTCAGCAATGTTGCAGGATACAAAATCAATGTACAAAAATCACTAGCATTTCTATACACCAACAACAGCCTAGCTGAGAGCCAAATCAGGAATTGAATCCCATTCACAATTACCACAAAAAGAATAAAATATCTAGGAATACAGCAAACCATGGAGGTGAAAGATCTCTACAATGGGAATTCCAAAGTGCTGCTCAAAGAAATCAGTGATGACACACACAAAAAATATAAAAACATCCCATGGTCATGGACAGGAAGAATCAATATCATTAAAATGGCCATACTGCCCAAAGCAATTTACAGATTCAATGCCATTCCTGTCAAACCACCAGTGACATTCTTCACAGAACTAAAAAAAAAAAAAAAAAAAAAAAAAAACTATTTTAAAATTTATATGGAACCAAAAGAGAGCCCAAATGGCCAAGACAATCCTAAGCAAAAAGAACAAAACTGGAGGCATCATGTTACCCAACTCCAAACTATACTATGGAGCTACAATAACGAAAACAGTATGGTACTGGTACAAAAACAGACACATAGACCAATGGAACAGAATAGAGAGCCCAGAAACAAGCCCACACACCTATGACTGTCTTTGACAAAGCTGACAAAAACAAGCAATGGGGAAAGGACTCCCTATTAAATAAATGGTGCTGGGATAACAGGCTAGTCATAAGCAGAAGATTGAAACTGGACTCCTTTTTTACATCATATACAAAAATCAACTCAAGATAAATTAAAGATTTAAATGTAGAACCCAAAACTATAAAAACCCTAGACAACTTAGGCAATACCATCCTGGACACAGGAACGGGAAAAGATTTTATGACAAAGACAGCAAAAGCAATCGTAACAAAAGCAAAAATTAACAAATGGGATCTAATTAAACTTAAGAGCTTCTGTACAGCAAAAGAAACTATCAACAGAGTAAACAGACAACCTACAGAATGGGAGAAAATATTTGCAAACTATGCATCTGACAAAGGTCTAATATCCAACATCTGTAAGGAACTTAAACAAATTTACAGAAAAAAGCAAACAATCCCATTGAAAAGTGGACAAAAGACATAAACAGATATTTTTCTAGAAAAGACATACATGCAGCCAAAAAGCATATTTTAAAAAGCTCAGTCTCACTGATCATTAGAGAAATGCAAATTAAAACCACAATGAGATATTGTCTCACACCAGTCAGAATGGTTATTATAAAAAAGTCAAAAACTTACAGATGCTGGCAAGGATGTGAAGAAAAAGGAACACTTATACACTATTGGTGGTAACGTAAATTAGCTCAACCATTATGGAAAGCAATATGGTGGTTTCTCAAAGAGCTAAAAGCAGAACCACTGTTGGACACAGCAATTCCATTACTGGGTATATACCCAGAGAAATATAAATCATTCTACCATAAAGACTCATGCATGTAAATGTTCATTGCAGCACTATTCACAATAGCAAAGATATGGAATCAACCTAAATGCCCAACAATGACAGATTGGATCAAGAAGATGTAGTACACATACACCATGGAATACTATGCAGCTATAAAAGAGAATGAGATAATGTCTCTTGCAGAACATAGACGGAGCTGGAAGATATTATCCTAGGCAAACAAATGCAGGAACAGAAAACCAAATACCACATGCTCTCACTTATAAGTGAGAGCTAAATGAGGAGAACTCATGAACACAAAGAAGAGAACAACAGACACTAGGGCCTACTTCAGGGTAGAGGATGGGAAGAAGAAGAGGAGGAGAAAAAAATAGCTGTTCGGTACTAGGCCTAGTACCTAGGTGACAAAATTATCTGTGCAACAAACCCCCATGACACGAGAGCTTACCTATAAAACAAACCTGCACATGTACCCTCGAATCTAAATTAAAAGTTTAAATAGTAGAAAAGCACAAAATTTAAAAAAAGAAAATAGCCATACTTACCATGCTTATGGATTTGCTGATGCTCATACTTCTTAAGGGTAGAATATTTCCAACAATTGGGAGAGGAATGGGACCAGGTAGGAGGTTCCCTTTGGCATAGCTTCCATTCCATAGAAAAAGAAGAGTCAAACAAGAAGGACAAAACACCCAATGAAGCGATCCATTGATGTGCTTTGTGTAAACGCAATTGAAAGCTTAGAATCCAGATATTTTATGAGCACGAAGTGTAAGATAATCATCAAACATGGACTAAGCCTTTGAACTTTGGATAAATATTTTTTAATCATTGATAGACTTCAATCTACTGGTAGAAATAAAAACAAAAATCAATTTGGTATTGATCAATTTCTAAGTTTTCACTGGAAATTTCAACTAAAGGTAACTCACTTTTATAAAGATATGAACAAATTAAAACCAAAATTAGTAGAAAGAGTGAAGTAATAAAGCTCAGAACAGAAATAAACGAAATAAAGATTTTTAAATAATTTATAAGATCAATAAAACAAAGAGTTATTTTTTGAAAAGATGAACAAAATTGACTAACATTTATCTAGAATAACTAAGATAAAATTGAAAAGACTCAAATAAATAAAATCAGAGGTGAAAAAGAAGACATTTTGACCAACACTAAAGAAATACAAAGGATCATGAGAAGGTATTATGAGTGGCTATATGTAAACAAAACTGAAAACATAGAAGAAATGAATAAATTTTGTTACACATACAACCTACTAAGGTTAAATTACCCTTTCTGATTTAAAAAAATTGAATATTAAGGGCAAAAATTTTGTAGAATGTCTGGGACATTTTTCATTTGGATTAATTCACCTTGAATTAAAATAACAGCAACTAAAAGTCATCTGAGGATTCAATGATAATTCAAATTGCATTTTAGTTCTAAAGCAATTAACTTTCAAAACTGTCAGTTTTAGGAAACACTATCAAATGGACATGCTGCCTAGGATGGTGCCTTTAGAAGAAGGTGCTGAATAAACATTTGATGAATTAACACATGCATTTTGAAATTGATAGTTGCACAGACTATGTTTTGTAAACTGGAGTGTTATAATATGGGAGCTCAATGTATTCAGTTGAAATTCCTGACTTAGTTATGTACTGTTTGTATAAACTTGAACATTTACTTAATTTTGTTAAGCTACAGGTCCTACTGTAAAAATAAGGGTAAACATATAAGTACCTCTCAGGATTTTTTGAGAAGTAAGTAGGTGGCCCACAATAAATAATTTGCATTGTTTTTGGTCAGCAGTAGGCTTTAAAAATCAAGTACTATTATTAAATAGTAAAATTATGTAAATATGTATGCTAAATATTAATTTCATGCTTCAGTTCATTTTATTTTGTAATATTTGGATTTTAATGTCTCAGCTAGTCCTTAAAGGAGTGGAATGCAAAATTTGAAGTCTTCTTTGAGTAAATGAACTGTATAAATCTCAATGCCAAGTTTGTTTAAAAAATTGAATTGCTGTGAGACCAACAAATGTCTTGCAAATATCTTTTAGTCTTTCATTTTCCCATTTTCAGTGTTTTCACTCCCTCCTGTCTCTCCTCTCTGGCTCCATTTACACACATTTTAAGAAATAAAAGCAATATATTTAAAAACGAGGCTGTGTCCTGCAGGGATGGGTGCTGCTGAGATCAGGTAAAATGAGGAGTAAAAGGGATGCCAAGCACTTTGCCAGACACATGTTGGTCATTCACCAACTGATGCAAAACTCAATGCAAATGGTTGAACTCTTAGTCACAGAACATACTGAGACTCTACTGCTGATCTTCCTGTGGTAAGACAGAAAGGGAAGCCCAAAGAAGAGAGTTACATGTTCCCTCCCTGTGAAATTCACCCCTTTTCAATAATCCCTTGGGGAACTGCCCAGCCCCTCATCTGTCCAGTTTTTGGTCACGCATGGCCTTCTTTAACATTTATAGAGATTTACTGTCTCAGATACTATGCTAAATGCTTAAGTGTATGAAATCATTTAACCCTTACCACAATCCCATGCAGAAGATCTAATTACTACACCATTTTACAGATGAAGAAAATGAGGCACAGAGAAGTTAAGTTTCTTGCCCTGCATCACAGCGAAGTGGCAGAGCAGAGATTCAAACCTAGGCATTCTGATGCAAGGATTTGTGCTTTCATCATCTTACCATCTCTGCAAAGCCTTCACCAATTGCCTCAAGCATATTTCACTGTAATTCCTCCATACTCACTTGGAATACATTTGTTTTCATAAATGTCTAGAGCATCACTGTCCAATAGAAATAAAATGTGAGTGATGTGAGCCACATACATAATTTTGAATGTTCTAGTAGCCACATTTTAAAAAATTAAATGGAACAGGTGAAAATAATTTTAAAGCCATACTTTATTGAACCCAATTGTGATGTTTAGTTTTATGTGCCAACCTGGCTACCCTACTGTGTCCAGTTGCTTGGTTGAACAAAAGCCTAGATGGCACAATAAAATATTTTTCAGATGTGATTAACAACTAAATTTGTATAGTAGATTACACTCCATATTGTGGGTGGGCCACATCCAATCAGTTGAAGGCCTTAAGAGCTAAGACTGTAACATAGAGGCTGGTGTGGTGGCTCATGCCTGTAATCCCAACACTTTGAGAGGATGAGGCAGGAGTATCACTTAAGCCCAGAAGTTCAAGACCAGTCTGGGCAACATAGTGAGACCCTCCCATCTCTTAAAAAAAAATGTTTTAAATTAGCCAGCCATGGTGTCATGTGCCGGTCATCCCTGCTATTCAGGAGGCTGAGGTGGGAGGATCACTTGAGCCTAGTAGGTTGAGGCTGTAGTGAGACATGATTGTGCCACTGCACTCAGCCTGGGCAAAAGAGTGAGATCCTATCTCAAAAAAAAAAAAGACTGTAACATAAAAAATTTACCTGTATTGTCTTTGCTAGGACTTTGTATTAGTCCATTTTCACACTGCTATAAACAACTGCCTAAGACTGGGTTATTTATAAAGGAAAGAAGTTTAATTGACGCACAGTTCCACCTGGCTGGGGAGGCCTCAGGAAACTTACAATCATAGCAGAAGGTGAAGGGGAAGCAAGCACCTTCTTCACAAGGTAGCAGGAGAGCAGGTGTAGGGGACTGCCAAACACTTTTAAACCATCAGATCTAGTGACAATTCATTCACTATCATGAAAAGAGCATAAGGAAACTGCTCTTTGATTCAATCACCTCCCTCAACACAGAGGAATTACAATTTAAGATGAGATTTGGGTGGGGACACAGAGGAAATCCATATTATTCCACCACTGGCCCCTCCAAAATCTCATGTCCTTTTCAATTTCAAAACCAATCATGCCTTCCCAACAGTTTCCCAAAGTCTTAACTCATTCCAGCATTAACCCAAAAGTCCAAGACCAAAGTCTCATCTGAGACAAGGCAAGTCCCTTCCACGTAGTAGCCTATAAAATCAAAAGCAAGTTAGTTACTTCCAAGATGCAATGGGGGTACAGTCATTCCTGTTCCAAATGCCAAAACAAGGGGGCCATAGGCCCCATGCATGTCCAAAACTCAGCAGGGCATTCATTAAATCTTGAAGCTTCAAAATAATCTCCTTTGACTCCATGTCTCACATCCAGGGCATGCTGATACAAGAAGTGGGCTCCCAGAACCTTGGGTAGCTCCACCCCTGCGGCTCTGCAGGATACAACTCCCACAGCTGCTTTCACGGGCTGGTATTGAGTGCCTGTGGCTTTTCCAGGAGCACGGAGCAAGCTGTCAGTGGATCTACCTTTCTGGGGTCTGGAGGATGGTGGACATCTTGTTATAGCTCCACTAGGCAGTGCCCCAGTGAGAACTCTGTATGGGGGCTCCAACCCCACATTTCCCCTCTACATTGCCCTAGTATAGGTTCTCCATGAGGGCTCTGCCTCTGCAGCAAACTTCTATCTGGACATCCAGGTGTTTCCACACATCCTCTGAAATCTAGGCAGAGGTTCCCAAAGCTCAACCCTTGTCTTCTTTGCACCTGCAGGCCCAACACCACATGGAAGCTGCCAAGGCTTGGGGCTTGCACTCTGAAGCCACAGCCTGAGCTGTACCTTGGACCCTTTTAGGCATGGCTGGAGCTGGAGAAGCTGGAATGCCGGTCACCATGTCCCAAGACTACACAGAGCAGCAGGGCCCTGGGCCTGGCCCATGCAATCATTTTTCCCTCCTCTGCCTCTGGGCCTGTAATGGGAGAAGCTGCTGTGAAGATCTCTGACTTGCCCTGGAGACATTTTCCCCATTGTCCTGGTTCTTAACATTCAGCCTCTTGCTGCTTATGGAAAATCCTGCAGCTGGATTGAATTTCTCCCCAGAAAGTGGGTTTTTCTTTTCTACCACATGGATAGGCTTCAAATTTGCCAAGCTTTTATGATCTGCTTCCCTTTTAAGCATAAGTTCTGATTTCAGATCATCTCTACATGAACACATATGACTGTATGCATTCAGAGAAAGCCAGAATAAGCATTTTCCATGCTTTGCTGCTTAGAAATTTCTTCTGCCAGACACCCTAAATTATCTCTCTCAAGTTCAAAGTCCTACAGAACTCTAGGGCAGGGATAAAATGCTGCCAGTCTCTTTGCTAAAGCATAGCAAGAGTGACCTTTATTCCAGCTTCTAACAACTTCCTCATCTCCATCTGAGACCTCCCCAGCCTGAATTTTATTGTCCATATCACTATAATTTTGGTTAAAATCATTCAACAAGTATCTAGGAAGTTTCAACCTTTCTCACATCTTCCTGTCTTCTTCTGAGCCTTCCAAACTCTTCCAACCTCTGCCCATTACCCAATTCAAAGTCTCTTCGACATTTTCAAATATCTTTTTAGCAGTGCCTCAACTCCCAATACCAATTTCCTATATTAGTCAATTTTCACACTGCTATAAAGAACTACCTGAAACTGGGAAATTTATGAAGGAAAGAGGCTTAATTGACTCACAGTTCTGCATGGTTAGGGAGGTCTCAGGAAACTTACAATCATGGTGGAAGGCAAACGGGAAGCAAGCACCTTCTTCACAAGGCAACAGGAGAGAGTGGTCGGGGGAGCTGCCAAACACTTTTAAACCATCAGATCTAGTGAGAACTCACTCACTACCATGAGAATTGCATGGGGAAAACTGCCGCCATGATCCAATCACCTCCCATCCAGTCCCTCCCTCAACATGTGGGGATTACAATTCAAGATGAGATTTGAATGAAGATACAGAGCCAAACCACGTCAGGCTCCCATAACAAAACAGCACAGACTGAGTGGTTTAAACAAGAGAAATGTATTTTCTCACAGTTTTGGAAACTGGAAGTTCAAGATCAAGGTATTGGCAGGTTTGGTTTCTCCTGTGGCTTTTTTTTTTTTTTTTTTTTGGCTTTCAGACAAGGCCTTTTCTCTGTTCAAGAACATCCCTGGTGTCCTATTGTATTAGCCCCCCACCCTTACAGTCCCATTTAATCTTAATTGCCTCTTTAAAGGCTCTGTCTCCAAATACAATTCCACTGGGGGTTAGAACTTCAACATATGAATGTGGGGAAGAGACATGATTCAGTTCATGACACTGCCCGAGTTACCAGCCTGACTAGTCTGCCCTGTGGATTTCTGACTCGAAACTGCAACATCAACTCTTACCTTAATCTCCAGGCTGCTGACGCAGTCTACAAATATCAGAGTTGCCAACCTCCATAATTACATGAGCCAATTCCTTAAAATAAATTCCTTTCTCCTCTCTCTCTCTCTGTCTCTCATTCTTTGTGTGTGTGCATACATATGTGTATATAAATATACATGTGTGTTTACATATACATAAGTATATGTAGCACATACATGTGTATTTACATATACATAACGTGTGCATTTACATATACATATATGTATAATACACGTGTTTGTGTGTATGCATAAATGTATATACATGTGTGTATGTGTATATATCCTATTACATATGTAAATTAAATATATAACATTTAATTATAATCTCCTATTAGCTCCACTTCTCTGGAGAGCCCTGATACACCAGTATATCTTAAGTGTTATTATTCCTACATGTAATCAATATAAAAATTATTAATGAGATATTTTACGTTTTATGCATACTATGTTTCTGAAATCTTGTTAGTATTTTGTGCTTAGAGCACTTATCAGTTTGGACTGGCCACATCTCAAGTGCTAGTGATCCACACTAGTGAGCCACAATCACATGTGGCTAGTGGCCTTCATATTGGGCAGTGAAGGTCTAGAGCAGACAGGCAAGGTGAAGTGGAAAGAAGAACAAAAATGAAGACAGACCAGTGTTTTAACTCCACCCTGTCTCTGAGGCTCAGTGAATGCTAGCTATAATTTCTATGCTCCTAACTGGAGAACTTCCCTGAGCCTTGGTTTTCTCATACATAAATGAGGGATAATAGTACCTCCCTTAAAGAGCTGTTATAAAGATTCACTGGAAAGCCCCTCACAGAGTGCTTGGTAAAGTGTAGATGCTCAATAAATATCAGGCACTTTTCTTTTCCTCTTAGTCTTCATATCTGTTTTCCTACCTTCCCTCTTCAAGGAAAAAGTCTGCTTATTTTACCTTTGTTTCCCCAGCCTGGCCTACTGGTAAGTGCTCAGGAAGTCATTGTAGAATTAATGAGTGGTCTTAAGTTCCTATAGTGGAATATATCCAATTGCTAATTTAGATTTTCCTTTAATAAATCATCCTTTAAAACACGTTGGCAAGACTTGCAAGTTGTGGAGCTGTTGACATTGTAGCTGGTGGTCCAGTGGAGAGATGGTCCAAGGTTTAGTTTGGGGATTGGAGGGAAGAGCCTGTTAAGGGAAAGGAAATGTGGCAGCATCACAAACAAAACAAACCAGATGAGATGAACCACAGGCATCTGTGTCATAAGAGTACAACAAAATTTTTAATTCAGTTACTGAAGATAAATTTGAAAAGTGTCAATGAGATGTATCCTTATGAAAGGAAAAAAATAGGAAACACATTCACCCTGGATCACAAAAATCTAGTTTAGATGAAAAGAATTTGCCCTGCCAGTGAATACATTAAAGATATGATTCATTTGCAAAAGTAAAATTTCCTGGTAACATGACATATTAAGAAGGCATCTGATGTATTAGTCTGGGTTCTGTAGAGAAATAGAACCAACAGGAGATATGGAAATATGATATATTATATGGAAATGGCTCACAAGAGTATAAAGCTGACAAATCCCAAGATCTGAAGTCAGCAAGCTGGAAACCTAGGAGAGCTGATGGTTCCAGTGCTCAGGCTGGCAGGCTTGAGACTCAGGGCAAACCAATGTTTCAGTTAGGGTCCAAAAGCAGGAAAAAGAAAATGTCTCCTCTGAAAGGCACTCAGGCAGAAAGAGCTTCCTTTAACTCATGGGAAGATGAGCCTTTGTCCGCTTCAGGTCTTCAACAAACCAAACCATGTGGACCCATCCACATCATGGAGGGCAATCTGCTTTATTCAGTCTATCAGTTTAAATATTAATCTCATGCATCCAAAAACACTCTCACTGATATACCCAGAATAATGCTTGATCAAATGCCTGGGCACCCCATGGCCCAGTTAAGTTGATGCCTAAAATTAACCATTACACCTGATAAATACTCATGACAGATTTCTTTCAGAGCTTACCATGTCAGTAAAATTTGCTTGCAATAAATAGGTCTCCTTTTTCTCCCTACTTTGCTTCTTCTCAAGTGCATTATTTTCTTTCCCTCACCCTCATACAAGCTATTGGAGAAACACTTTGGAATGGGAACTAACATCTGCAGCACACCACCACCCCATGTCATGCTTATTACCAGGTACTCATCACACTGTGTCCCCACCAGAAGCTAGAGAACAGGAGAAGTCATCCAAGTGGCAACAACCTTGGGAAGCCATTGCAGCCCTAACTCTCTTGCTCAGCCTTGTCAATTCAAAAACTCAGTCTCGTCAAGGTGTCAAATTCGGTCAAACTTGGGAATTATAATTCACAGAAACTCGATTCAAGAGACTTCTGTGCAAACAAACAAAAAGCCATCTTATTAATTACAACAAGAAATACAACTTCCAAGGGGGATCTCTAGCTAAAGCATCCCTTCCTTGTAAAATTATATCAGAAGTCAAATTAGAATTGAAATACTAGGTTAGGGCAAAAGTAATTGCAAGTAATTGCGTGTTTTGCCTTTCAAAGTAATGGCAAAAACTGCAATTACTTTTGTACCAACCTAATGTTGATTGCTTGACTTGAATCTAGAGTAAGTGGAAGGTTGATTTAAGCAAGATGCTCAATTACACCAAGCGAAGAATGGCTGATGCTACAATTTCAACAATCATCAGACAGGAAAAAACTTGGAACCCAATTTTGCTAGATTTTTCTGCCATAATGTACCTCATAGATTCTTTGTTTTATTTTTTCATATGCCAGGTGAACCAACTCGCTATCTGTATAACACATTATTTGTTTCAAAAATATTTAACAAGTTACAAGTCAAGTCGTACTGGCCCATAAACTATTTTATCTCATTAAGATGATCCATCTTGCTGCACTCAATTTCCATAAGCTTTCAAAGAAAATATCACTGTTTGACTTTCTTTTCATTAATACCCATTTAATTCTTACAACAATTCTGTTCTGGTAATCAATTGCTGATTAATAAGTGATCACAAAATGTCATTACTCAAAATAATAAGCATTTTTATTAATATCATTATTATTCTCAGCATATTCTCAACATCATTTTCAGATCAGGTTACTGGTATAACTGACATTAGAATAATATAACATTTTTAAGTGATGTTTTGAAGCCCTCTTGACCATTCTTGGAAGAAGTAACTTTTCTATTCTCTACTAAACATTCTTCACATTTCATATTGGCCACTGCAGATATGCAGACATTCTTTTTATTCCTCAACACTTAAATACTCATACCCCTCTTCTGTTCTTAGAAATGCAGGGAATAACTGCTTCATTGGTCTGTTGGACTATTCCATCTTAAAATGTTAATGAAAGTTAAAACAGGTGATATCCTCTCTTAGACAAACCATTCTTCAATGCCTTAACCTAAAGGAGTTGATATATTTGAAATATAATCATGAAAGCAAGGTTGGTAGAGAAAACAATTGGTCTGGGAAGAGGAGATTGGAAGGTGAAGAATTAATCTATTCATTTAAAAGCACATATTGCCAGGCATGGTGGCTCACCCGTCATCTCTGCGCTTTGGAGGACGAGGCAGGATAGAATGCTTGAGCTCAGGAGTTCGAGAACAAGTTTGAGCAACATAGCCAGACTCTGTCTCTACCAAAAAAAAAAAAAGAAAGAAAGAAAGAAAGAAAAGAAAAATCAGCCGGGCATCGTGGCACATGCCTATACAACTCAGGAGGCTGAGTGGGGAGGATCATCTGAGCCCAGGGAGGTTGAGGCTGCAGTGAGCTATGATTGTGTCACTGCACTCCAACCTGAGTAACAGTAGTGACACCCTCAAAACATGAATACATAAAATAAAATTTAAAAACACATATTGACCCACAAGATGTAATTATTTGTTAAGAATGACCATTTGGTGACAAGCAGCTCAAGGAGGTAAATTTAGTCTTAATAATTTTTTTTAACTTTTTTTTGAGACAAGGCCTTGCTGTATGCCACCCAGACCATAGTGCAGTGGCACAATCACAGCTCACTGCAGCCTCCACCTCCCGGGCCCAAGCAATCCTCTCACCTCTCAGTCTCCCAAGTACCTGAGACTACAGGCATGCACCAACACACCCAGCTAATTTTTGTATTTTTTGCAGAGATGGGGTTTCGCCGTGTTACCCAAGCTTGTCTCGAACTCCTAGACTCAAGCAATCTGCCCACCTCAGCCTCCCAAAGTTCTCGGATTACAGTGTGAACCACCTCACCTGGCCTAAGCTAACGATTTTTAAAATCACATTAATCTTTATAAAGGTCTTATAATCCCTGGCAAAGTTCCCATGCTACAAATCCAGCTTAGTAAAAAATGAGATGCCATTTAGGCATCTAGCCTTAGACCTCATACCTCATGATACTAATACTCTAAGGCTCTCATAAGGGGAACTCATACAAGTCTTAATACTTCACAGTTACTAGAATGCTGAGACCTCAGATGAAATTTTTTTCTTGTGGCTTTCTACAGAAAACCATGAAGTACGAAAATTTGTTTTTAAGCTACTGTACTCATTTATTCAACAAATATTTGTCATGCATTGCTATGTGCCAGGAACTGAGGTGCAGGGAACACAGCCAGAGCAAGCGTGACCCCTGCCCTAAGAAAATTTGCAGTTTGAATAAATGCTCTCAGACCTGCAGTCATTCTGGGACTTTCCACACCTTCCTTCCTTTCTTTTCTTCTTTCTTTCTTTCTTTAGTGTTACCATCAAATTGCTACTATAGTGTAATACTTAAGAGAACAAATTCTAGAATTAAAATGCTAGGGTTCATAACCTAGTTCCACCAAGAAAAACAATTTTTAAAAGAGTCATAAATAATAAATAAATAAATAAATGCCGGAAGAAATTAATACTTAATAATTGAATAATTATAAGTATAATAATTATTACTTCATCAATGCTCTTATGTGAAGCAAAACTCTGACAGTAGGCACTCTAAAGTTCCAGAGAAACTCTCAAAGAGCATTTTTTTGTTTTGATCCCAACTACATTGCTTTTCCTTAAGAAATGGTTTTTACAATATTCTCAGACCACAATCCTTCAATATTTTAAAAATCATTCCATTAAACTTTGCTTTTCTATCTCCCTTGTGAACTCTTGGCCAGTGAGACATAGTTTCATTTTCACTTTTTCAAAATGATAGTATGAAAAAACAGAAGTGAAAGTATGAATCATAATATAATCAGGAGTTCATACTGAGATACCCATTTATAACTCAGAAAACCACGGGGTATTTCCAAACTGATGTCATTCATAGAAAGAATACCATGTGTTGTGGAAGAATAAGAAAAATTACCTAAACCAACTGGGGGATTTAGAATACATGTGGGATATTCCCAGCTAATTATTTTCATTAAAAAAATTTTTTACAAAGATCAACTATGTTTCAAATACTTACAGTGACAGTCATCTTGGAAATTACAAACTGGATTCTGGGTTATACTTTTTAATTACGATCAGTGAGACAATGGACATTGAGATTTTACTTTAGAGCACATAATGCATTATAACTGTATATAACTCAAATTTACTTATATAACTCAAGGTTTTATATATATAACTAAAGTTTTATTTTCCTTAAAGAGTTATATAAATACCAAAATAGCCATGAAATCCCATGTAGTTGTTTTACTTATAAGGAAGAATTTTTATAGGAAAAACTGTGAGCCCTGCTCAAATTATTAAAATTGGGCCGGACACGGTGGCTCATGCTATAATCCCAACACTTTGGGTGGTCGAGGCAGGCAAATCACTTGAGGCCAGGAATTCGAGACCAGCCTGGCCAACATGGTGAAACCCCATCTCTACTAAAAATACAAAAATTACCCAGACATGTTGGCTTGCGCCTGTAATCCCAGCTCTGAGATCACGCCACTGCATTTTAGCCTGGATGACAGGGTGAGACTGTGTCTCCAAAAAAAAAAATTATTAAAATTTATTATTTTTATTGTATTATTTTTTGGGGGGGAAATACATATAAATCTCATTTTTCCAACCAAACAATTAAAAATGATTTTTCCCTCTCTCTACTACATCCCACTACACTAAAATTTTTTAAGAACTTAAAAATGTTACAGTATACATGGCATAAATTAATGATCTTACAGGGATGAAACCTTTCCCAGGAAATATTCTCCTTTAGGTTGTGTACACTGGCTTGGAAAACGCTTTGGCTGTGTTAGTTCTGCCATATTTGCTCCTATGGTGGCAGCTTTGTCAGTTGTTTTGACAGATCCTAATATCCAGTTGTAAGGACAGGCCAGCTATACCACTTTTCAATCTGAATGTCCCTGTTGCCTAATCAGCCAACATCCCTGACATGGAAAAGTCATGCCACTCACTAATCTTGGTAATACCCTGGCCTGCTCTTTGGTTTCTGAGACCTATCCAAGAGTCCAGTGATAGACCCACAATCTCCTGTCCTAACACCTGTTATGAACTGCTTTGTTATCCTGAATCTTTCAGCGGGGACACAGGTGAATCTGCCAGTAGGATGGTCTGGCCCCATGTAATTTAGAAGTAGATTTTAAAATGTATCAGAAAATCAAGTTTCTCCTCATTCTATATACCAACAGGAAGTCCACATGGATTAAAGACTAAAAGCAACCCTTAAAAATTTTAGGAGAAAATGTAGGAGGCTCTCTATTATACTAAAGTTAAAAAAGATTTATCAACATATAAAAAGGTTTATCAGTTGTAACAAATGTACCATTCTGGTGCAGGATATGGAAAACGAATATCCACGCCTATGCAGGGGTGGAGGTAGGTATAAGGGAAATCTATGTATTGTCTACCCTATTTTACTATGAGCCTAAAACTGCTCTTAAAAAATTGAGTCTATTGAAATAAAGAAATAACAGAGCAAATCATTAAGTACACAATAAAAAAGAATAAATTTAATGACATTACCATTTTAAATTTCTATAATCAACACTATAAACCAAGTTAAAAGGCAAGCAAGTGACAGAAGATATTTACAAGACATTTGAAAAATATTTGCAATCTAGAATATTTTAAAAATCCTATAAATGAGGAAACTACAAAAAGTCCAGCAGATAGATAAATATAAACCTTCAGTTCACAGAAGAGAAGCTCTATATGGCCAACAAAGATATGTGGAAAAAAGCTGTCACTTGCTGGTAATAGAAACATGCAAATTAAGACAAGATACTCTTTCCTGTCCATCAGACTGGAAAATTTTCAAAAGGCTGACAATGACAAGTAATGGTAAGGAAGTAGGGGAGACAGGAAACTTACAAATTCTTAATGACTGGTAATTAATGAACATTGACATTTCACTAAGGCAGTGTAGCATACATTTGAGAAGAAAAATATAAGAGGTTAAAAGAGTACACTGGTATGATTTGGAAAACATTTTTGCACTATCTAGTAAACTTGGAAATTCAGGACTCAGCAAGTCAACTTCTAAAGCATAAAATCCAGAAACGCTTTTGCACAGGAACACTAGAATGCTCCCTGCAGCATCCTTTTTTTTTTTTTTTTTTTTTTTTTTTGTAATTCCAAAATGTCTGCCATTGGGAGAATGGCTCCTCTTAGTTTCATCTGCCTCAGCACTAAGCATCCACTTTCTCTTTAGGATCTTTCCATCCCTTTCTTCATGTAGTTGGAAGCCGGGCACTGACCCTATCTACTCACTCCCACTGACATTCCTCTCTCCTCCTCCCTACACTCCCCTATTCCCACGGGGATCTCGTTCTACCTTGGAAAATTCACCTTCTACCCTGCCTCTAGCCAAGATACGTCATCTAGGCCCACAACTCCTCCTTAATGTTTCCTGTTCTGGAAATGTTGCCTGACCTCTTCAGATTTAAGGAACTGAAAATTAACAGCCAGAAACATTACCTATCTTACAATTCCCAGGGCCAGTTACCTTCCTGAATGAGGAGGAACAGGCAGAGAAAAATATGTATAGAGAGAATAAAAAGCATAGATTAATAACCTCAAATATTATCTTACCATATTCTTCTCCTAGCAAATCTTTGGACAGTGACACCCCCACACGCAAACTGGTGCTTGGTTCTGTGGGTAGAGGAAGAAAGGGAAGCCTGGACATCTGGTGAATTTCTTGGCTCACCTGAAAGTTTCTGCTTATACCTGGAGTAGATGCACCCTCTTTCATCAATATCCCTTTACCGCCCTTATCCTCCCCACCTTGGGAACTTGGCACAAGTATGGGCAGAACTTCCCCTGAACATAATTAGGGAGAGAGGTGCCCTGCCAATATAAAAGACAACTGTACAGGGGACAGCCGTGTCAATAACTGCAGGTGACTTGGGTGTTCCAGCCATGTTTTCTTCCTCCTCAGTCACCATCCTCCTCCGAACCTCTGTGCTGAAAAAGTCAGAGACAGCCACTCGTTTCCATTTAGGGGAGTGGAGTGAATCTGGCTGTCATATTGGTGTCCAACCCTTCTCTCACCCACCATCCAGCAACAGGATGGTGTTCCTCTTCTTTTCTTCTCTGCACCTTTCCATTTCTGATATAATAAGTGAATATACAAATGAATGAAAAGTCAAAAATCCTCCCATACTTCCCTTAGTTTACATATGTGAAGAACTGGGTATGTACTTGACCCCATTTTCTCTTTGGTCAGCACATAAGCTGTTTTTAGGTGTTTTTTGTTTGTTTATTTGTTTTTTGTTTTGAGATGGAGTCTCACTCTGTCTCCCAGGCTGGAATGCAGCGGCATGATCTCTGCTCACAGCAGCCTCTGCCTCCCGAGTAGCTGGGACTACAGGCATGTGCCACCACACCCAGTTAATTTTTGTATTTTTAGTAGAGATGGGTTTTCACCATGTTAGCCAGGGTGTTCTCAAACTCCTGACCTCAAGTGATCCACTCGCTTCGGCCTCCCAAAGAGCTGGGATTACAGGTGTGAGCCACCATGCCTGGCCCCATGTTTTTAGATTTAGATTTTTTTAATTTATTGGTATTATTCGTTTCACTCTGATTTTGCTTTTCTAAATCTCACTGTGTATTGTGAACATCCCTCCCATTTGGGACATTTATATGTCCCAATACAACTAAATATGATTCTCTTTAAGAGCTGCCTCATTTTCCATTGCGTGTGTGTGTGCAAGAACATGCACAAGTGCCATGATTTAATCAGTTACCCATTGATGGACATTCAGACAGCTTATGATTTATTGTTACTACAATGATACAAATAGTATTATGTCTATACATGTTCTATAGCAAGTGTGATTTTAATATGTAAGAATTCAATAATTTGAATTCCTGTGTAACGTATAGATGTTTTAATTCAAATAGTTGCTGCTAGATTTATTTTCCAAAACAAATGGAGGAATTCACGTGTCTCTCATAAAAGTGAGGGAATGCTCATATCCTTGACTATTTGCCAGCATTAGTTGTTATTGCTGGTTTGAACATTTGCCAGTCAGACAAGTTAAAAAAATATATATTGTAATTCCAATTCAGTATGAGAATAGAGTAAAGGTAATGATGTCAGTCCCAAACAAAGCAAACAGTGCCTGAGAGCCTGAAATATTTGGTTGTACACTGGTATCTCTTTCTCTGCTTGACCCTGGCTCAAAACCTACATTCCTCCATACAGAGGTCTGAGAAAGTTGGAAAGATCCAGTGTTTTCCTTAGCAGTGTTTTCTTTCAGTTCAACAGGATTATGTCAACTGTTATTACAAGGAAAGGCCGTCGACACACCAGTGTAAAAAGGAAAAGGTGGGTCCACTGACTAAAATTAATAAAAGGGCAAACACACATAGAAACAACTTTAAAACCTAACAGTCACAATAATACCAAGGAAACTGGCAGGACAGGGCTAGCCTCAATGCCTATATACTCAGGGTATCTCCTGAACTTTTACCGCCTAATTTAGGAAATTAACCACGAGATAGCCTTGCAAAGGTCTAACAGGGGTATTGATATCAGAGTGGGTTTTAAAAGTGTATTAACCATAATCTTACTTTCAGCCTATTTGATTCTACTTATTTCAGAACTATTAATGACGTTTGTGGATATATATATATATATACAATCTGGACTATCAGACTATAAGCTTAAAATCAGGAGACTCTTTTATATATTTTTATAATGCCTCAAATCTAGCATAGTATCAGGTATAGAGTATATGCCCCGAGTCTAGCAAAGTGTCAGTACAGTTCTGTAAATGTTGATTGCAGAAACTGAAAGACCATCAGCATGATAAACCACTGGAAATACTGACACAGATCTGTTGACAGATCAGTGCAATGGACTGTATTGTGTTCCAATTCATACGTTGAATTCATATGTTGAAGCCCAAAGTTCATATGTTGAAGCACTAATGCCTTATGTGACTGTATCTGGAGATAGGGTCTTTAGGAGGTAATTAAGGTTAAATAAGGTCATAAGGGTGGGGCCCTAATCTAATAGTACAGTGGCTTACATGAAGAGGAAGAGAGAGAGAAACCTCTCTCCTTCTCTCCAGGCACGTGCACCTGAAGAGAGGCGATATGAGCACACAAAGAGAAGGCAGCCATCTGCAAGCAAGGAAGCAGGCTCTCACCAGGAACCCAACTGGCTGGCACCTTGATCTTGGACTTCTCAGCCTCCAAACTGTGAGAAAGTAAATTTCTCTTGTTCAAGTCAACCGGTCTATGGTATTTTGTTATGACTGCCCAATCAGACTAAAACAATCAGAAACCCCGTGACAAGTCTAATGCCTTTGATTGGTTTAATGACAATGAATGAAAAAAAAGAACAATTACTTTTTTCAAATCATTCTGTAATATAGTCATCATCCAAGAATGAATTATAGCACAATACATGGCATTATGAATTTAAGAATAAGGACTAACCCAAAGGCTTGAGAATAGAATGTAACAAAGTAGGGAAGTGAGAAAAAAATATTAAAATGTGCCATAAGTCACATTTAACAAAAAAAAAAAAAAAGATTTTGTTCTATGTGGAAACTTTTACTCAGCCTACATATTATTTGACTCTAAGTTTGATTAGCTGTGATAAAGTTCGAGAAACATTTTGGCCCCATTTTCTTAGAGTTCATCAAAGATTGCTAAAAAATCACGTAAGTGTTGCTCTTAAGCTATAGCCCCAATATGTTTTTCTAAACTGGAATACGGAAACTCATCCAGTGTTTCTCATGAAGCACAGGATCCCACCAAGAAAAAGAAATGTCATTTATTTCTCATATTTGTCTCATATTACATTTTTTATAGAAAGTTGGTTAGAAATTTGCAACCCAAAATTAGCAAGAAAAGTCTATGATAACCTCACCCTCACTATAGATTCCTTGAATAAGGGTTGCCTTTATAGAGGAATTAACCGAAAAATTTAAACATGCTTTACATATTTACCATTATGATGCCTAAAATGAACATACCAGTGCAGATTTAGAAATCTAGATCAAAGGCACCTTTTCACATTTTACTCATTTTTTAAGTAGTAAACAGAAGGATGTTCTAAGCAATTAGCCCAGAGATGCTTGACATTTTCACAGCAATCCGATCAACTTAACAGGGACATATTTGCAATGGCTTGGTTCTTCTGAAGGTAACAACTTTTTCTCTTCTTTTCTCTTTTTCTTTTTTTTTCTTTTTGAAATTCAGAATTACCTCTTTCAGTTGCTAAGGTGATACCCTTAATTTCTAGGGCATTCTGACATATTTGTCAGCACCATCTCTCCAACAACTTTAAAAAATTGTCATAGTGATAAATGAACTTTTGAAAACTAAAACTCAAAATTTTATTCTGTTATCCTTTATATACTTTTTTATTGATAATCATGAGCCTTATTAATTGGATTCATCACCTTTCCCTGTGGCCAAAACTTTGAAAGTAGAATTTTGAGTTTTATTCTTTATTATATCATTTCGCTCTAAAATATGTTCAAATAGATTTTTCTACACTGTGTAGTATTGTACTATGTAAAGAACGTTTGTAACTAGGTCAACATACACTGTTTCTAGGCACCACTAAGGAAATAACTGTGTTATACCCATAATAGAAAATTACCAGAGTAACAGGATTAAAATGACTCATTAGGCCTTTGATTGGGGTGCTCTGTGCTACAGGTAGTGCCAAATCGAAGGCTCTGAAGACTCATGTTGTGAAAGTTTCCTTGAGAGGTCAGAAGTCACTCTTTCAAAATACAAAGACTCTTTCAAAAAACAGATGAGTGAGTGCACTGGATCTTGAGAAAATGGGATATGGCCCCTCTTTCTCTCTGAGAATGAACATGCAGTTTGAGTAGTCTGAATCTTGGAGGAAACAGAGGAAGCTGGTCTACACAACACCTTTCTCTGCATAATCTAGAAAGGTAAAGAATAACCAACCACTGCCCTGCAGGGTGACAGCCACCAGAGTGAGACTGACAGGAGGACATTTGGAAGAAGCACCTGGATCTGAAAAGGAAGAATCCATACATCTTCCATCCCTGTGCCTGAGCAAAAGGACTTTCAGAAAGATCAAGAATTTGGTAGCCTAGAAAAGAGGGATCTCTGCTTTATATACAAATTCTGATACAGTGTCCTATATGAATGTTTTATTCATTCATTCAGTACTTCTTATTGCTGTCTGTGAACTAGATACTAGAAAAGGATAAAATACTGAACAAGCATATATGACTCCTGTCCTCATACAGCTCATATCTAACTAGGACATGTAAATCTGGGCACTCATTCTGTATGTCTTTCCTTATCTACACAAAATTTGTCAATGCACCCTACTGTCTCTATCTTCAAAATAGATCCAGAATTTGGCTGTTTATCACAAAACATCAACTTGGTGCACGACACAATAATTTTTGCCTGTATTATTGCAACTACCTCCTACCTGACCTACTGTTTTATAATAAGTTTGTCCAGCTTCAGCATATTCTCCAAAGAACAGACATAGAGATTCCATGAAAACGTAATCTCACTCCTCTATTCACAACCTTTCAATGGCTTTCCATCTCACTCAGAATAAAAACTAAGAGTCCTTACCATGGTATACCAGGACCTACATGAGCTGGCCCCATTACTTCTCTGACTACATCTCCTCCTCCCTCCTCCCTTATTCATTTCACCTTAACTAAACTGGGCTCATCACTCGTCACTGTTCTTTGAACAGAGCAGGCAAGCTCCTTGCTCAGAGTATTGCACTTCATACACCCTCTGCCTGAAATGTCCTTTCCTCTGCTATCCAAATGATCTCAGAGAGCAATGGAGTGCACATGTAAAAAGCTTAAAATTTGCATTTCTTTTTAAATGTTTTTCAACTCAAACTGTTCATTATTTGGTACTGACCTCATGCCCTATTTGGTTATATTAGCAAAATTCTTTATTATACGAATGCTATACAAGTGCTTTAATCCTGGCTTAGAGTCTTTTTCTCCACCTAGAGGGCATATATTCTGGCTCTAATTCTAACTATCAACACTGTATACTTAATAAATATTCACTTTTGTCAGACCTTAATTTTAACATAAATCATAATTAATACAGCCTCACTGGTGGCATCAATTAAATCCACAAATGCCAAAGTTGAACTAATTTTCTTTAAAATGCTATCAATTCTAGATGCAATTTTGCACACATATTTGTCTCCAATACCTCACAAAACCCTACTGATTAAAAAAAGGATACAAGTATAAAATAGAACAGTCATATAAAAAAGATAATGTGGCAGAGAAATGGAGGTGTGTGTACATACTTTACCAACAAATAAGAAATGTCAACATATTTCTGAAAGATCAAAAATAAGTGGGAGTGGGTTGATAAAACAAGCAGGAAAAGTTACTGCAGTAAACTGCTAAGTATCTGCAAAGCTAAAAGCCAATCATATAGATGAAACATCTTGTATCATGATTTTCTAGGGCAGTCTTTAACTTATTTTCCTAGAATAATTAACAGAAGCCCCCACTTATCTCAAAATATGCCTGTTTAGAAGACAATTAAATGACCATTATCCCTATGGAAATTCAGTTTTAGTTTCATAAGAAGCAAGAAAAATGTACACTGATTACAGTACACGTGTTCTAGAAAGAATACTAACCCACCTGGCAAACTTCATCAGCTTCTTCCACCCCATTCAGAGTCACGTGCTTTTGTCTCCTGGGTAAAAAATAAAACAAAAGCCTTTTCTTTATAAACTGAATGTCTAAGTAAGCGAATGTTTTGAAGGTGAATATTGATGCCCACAGTAAATCTCTCCTCATCTGGAATTTTGAGACCCACAGTCTAGCAGCTACTCCTTTTCATCCTGAAGTGAAGAATGCCACTTCCCACTCAACTCTACCACACACAGAGAGAGCTTGCCATCACATCACCACTGCACCAGGAAGGGGGAGCTGCACTAGCAAGCCAGTCCTCTTCTCTTAAATATGAGTGGCCAACCAATGATCACCAGGCACATAAAGTACACCAGCTGCCTGAGGAGAAAGACCAAAATACCAAACAAAATGACTGGTCGCACAGGAAACTCCACTAATTAGACAGTATTTTTATTATTTTTCATAGATAGTTTTTGTTTGGGTTTGCCTACATGTTCTTTCTAAGCTACCCAGTATAGGGTATTTTGTTACAGCAGCTCAAAGAAAGACAGGCAGTAATATGGTTTAGATGGGTCCCCACCCGAAATATCATCTTGAATTGTAATCCAACTTGTAATCCCCATGGGTTGTGAGAGGGACCTCGTGGGAGGTGATTAGATCATGGAGGCGGTTCCCCCGTGCTGTTCTCGTGATAGTGAGAGAGTTCTCATGAGATCTGATGGTTTTATAAGGAGCTTTTCCCCAATTCGCTCTGCATGTCTCTCTCCTGCCACCATGTGAAGAAGGATGTGTTTGCTTCCCCTTCTTCCATGATTGTAAGTTTCCTGAGGCCTCCCCAGACATGCTAAACTGTGAGTCAACTAAACCTCTTTCCTTTATAAATTACCCAATCTCAGGTATTTCTTCATAGCAGCAAGAGAACAAACTAATACAGGCAGCTAATACTGATATTTCAGTTTTACTACAGAAAAACACACTTGTCATGTATTGATAGAACTCAGTGTATTAAGTACTTACTTTTTGTATACTGGATGTTAACTTTTAAGAAGATTATATATTAGAATTTAACTTTTCATTGTTATCATTCATTGGTTCATTCCACAATATTCAGTAGTTGTCCATTATATACAAAGCCATGGCATAGATACACAATGTAACCTTAAAAAATGTATAGATTACCCTGAAATGTTCCAGGAGGAATTTTAAAAGGGTGCAACCAGTTTAAAAAATAGTTTGGCAGTTCTTCAAAAGGTTAATCATATAAGTTACTATAGGACCCAATAATTCTACTCCCAGGAATACGTCAAGAGAAACAAAACCATATGTATATTCAAAAATTTGTATGTTTATGCCAGCATTATTCATAATAGCAAAAAAGTGGAAAAATTTCAAATGTCCATCAACTGATGAATGGATAAATAAAATGTGGTGTATTCACACAATGGATACTTACTTGGTGACAGAAAGAAGTGAAGTACTAATACCTGCTACAACATGGATGAACCTTGAAAATACTTTGCTAAGTTAAATAACATATTGTATGATTCTATTCACATGAAATATCCAGAACAGGTAAAATATAGACACAGAAAATAGATTAGTATGTGCCAGGGCTGAGTCAAGGAGTCCACTCCCTTACCTTCAACTTTCCCTTGAGATCAGCACAAGAATGAAATTAAGAAATTCTATGTTGTGAGATCGTTAATGCAAGATGTCAATGAATCATAATGTTGGTTGTGTAAGCTGGCAAGATTTTAATGCCCCAAAAGTTATTTTCCATCCATTAAATAAAAGGAAAGCACTAGTATTCTTTTCACTTTGTTAAATTATTATCCTTTTGTTCCTTTATTTGTATTATATGAAACTTCAATAAATTAGTAGGATAAAATACATTACTCAAAAAAAAATAGGTGTGGAATTTTAGGTCAAAAGTCAAGTACATTATCCTGACTTCTGAAATGTATCACCAATTACTCCCCCAAAACTTTGGACCAATTTATATGCCCACCAGGGGCTCATGAATGCTTTCATTTTTCTGAAGGCTTACCTACTCTAGATATTATTTTTGCTTATCTAAACCAAGATTTTAAAAACCAGATTCTTTAAACAGAGGTTGTAATGACAGAGAAAGTAAATAACAACAAATTATAATGACAAATCATCTGAGCTACTTTAGAGTATCTATACCTTCATTGAAATCCAACTCTCACTATATGTGGTTAAATCAAGCCAGGATCTGATTATATTTATGATTTTGTCAGATTGTAGCATTTAGAAAAATGGTTAGCTTGTTCTTTTGAAATATCATGGTGAATACCATGAAGCAATGAATTTTGCTACCACAACTTCTTTTTATATATTTCCCAATGTGACAGGTAAAATATCAGAATATAATAATTTCTCATTGTCCTGCCTTCTGAGTTAGGAATAAATGTTTTTAAACATTGTTCAGCAAATTGGGTCTTTTGATGTAAAGTATGATGTATTTATGACCTATTGCTACCTTATAATTACCACAAACTTGGCTACTTAAACCAATCAAATTTATTATCTCACAGTTCTGTAGCATAGAAGTCTGGTGAGCTCAGCTGTTTTCTCTGGCCTGGGTTTTATAGGCTGAAATCAAGTTGTTGGCAAGCTGGACTAGTATTCAGAGGTTCTGAGGGAGAATTTTCTTTCAAGCTCATTCAGGTTGGCTGTCAGAATCCAGGTATTTGGGCTTCAGAGGTGAGGTCTTTGCTTTCTTGTAGGCTGTGAACCAAGAGCCTCTCTCAGGGACGTAAGGTTGCCTGAATTCCTCCATCTCCAGATAAGCTAGTGTGCTTTGAGTCATTCTTACACTTGGAATCTCCTTCACTTCTTCTACTGCACCCCTTCTGCCTGCAGCTAGAGAAAGTTATTTGCTTTTAAGGGATTACGTGATTAGAATGTGTCCATCTTACATCAAGTATTTTTAATCAGATTAAAAATACGGAGATCAATAAGACAGTAATCCTGCCCCCAAGGAACTCACACACAGTTTAATGGAGACATTACTTTTTTAAATTATAGTTTAAGTTCTGGGATACATGTGCAGAGCGTGCATGTTTGTTACATAGGTATACACATGCCATGGTGATTTGCCGCACCCATCAACCCATCATCTACATTAGGTATTTCTTCTAATGCTATCCGTCCCCTAGCATCCCACCCCAAGACAGGCCCCAGTGTGTGATGTTCCCCTCCCTGTGTACACATGTTCTCATTGTCAGCTCCCACTTATGAGTGAGAACATGTGGTGTTTGGTTTTCTGTTCCTGTGTTAGTTTGCTGAGAATGATGGTTTCCAGCTTCATCCATGTCCCTGCAAAGAAGATGAACTCATCCTTTTTTATGGCTGCATAGTATTCCATGGTCTACATCTATTTTTTAAGGAAATAATTCTAGTAATGTTCTTTGACCCAGTAACTCTATGTTAACATACTAAGGAAATGTTAGATGTAGCTTATATAAAAATAAATATTAAAATGTAAAAAATAGGCTATAAAAATTGTCATTATAGCAGAGTATACAACAGCAAAATTGCTAACAACCTAAATGTTCAGCAAAAGTGATAAGTTAAGGTACACCCACATAATGAAGTGCTATAAAGTCAATTAAAAGTATATTGTAGATAGGTACTGATTAACATGTAAAAGTTTTTTTTTTTTTCACATCGTATGGGTAATGTGCCAACATTTGAGTGAGGTACATCTCACACATGAATGGGAAGACCCAAGCATCACACTTATGAACTACAAAAGGATCAACATAAAAAAGTAAAACAAATCAACAACAAAATAGTATTACAGTGAAGCGTCTGAAAGCATATGCTCCAAAATGTAGTTTTTTTTCTGTCAGTCTGCATCCTTTGACATTTCCATTATGATCATAAGCTTAGTAATAATAAACTAAGAAAAATGTTATTTTTAAGATGTGAAGCTTATATTTCTGTGCTTTTATATAAATTTCCGGAAAGTTGTTTATCCAATTAGAACAAAAATGATTGTTTATATTTTAGGAAAAATGATAAAATAACTTTTTATTGGGAGCAAAAAATTAAGACAAAAAATATTCTCCTTGTCCTCAGATGTTTATATCTCTTGTATTTAAAAAAGATCATTAGTTTTATTACTTACCAAAAACATATCTAATATCCCCTCCAACCATTATATCATAATTTTGTTTAAATTATGCACCAAATTTCATTAGTCAGACTCATTCATTTGAAAATGTTGCACAGTTTCAGAGCTTCCACCTCTTCCTTTACCACTACAGAAACTTTATCTGAAGGTTTTATGTCCAAACATTGGCTAGAGAACCAAACATGATTCTATGGGCTCTGAACATATCAAAGATTAGAGAACAATTTGACTTCAAGGGAGAAAGGAAGTGAAAACTTAGCTTTTGGAGATAAGTATCTATCTGAGACAAATCTGAAATGTACATTTTATCCGATTTTTCTCAATTTCAACTTTCAGGGCTTGTATTGACTGGCATAGGATGATGTTTTTCATGAAAAATCAAAGGAGGTCTTAGTGATCCAAAGGATTGCAGCATTTGAAATATGTTGTGGATTTACTTGTTGCTAAGTCCTTAATCGCTCCTCAAGCATAGGGAGTAAAAAAAAGTTGGGACACCACCTTAATGATCTCATCTAAACCTAATTGCCTCCCAAAGTCTCCACCTCCTAATAGCATCCCATTGGGGGGTTAGTGCTTCAACATATGAATTGAGGATGCAGTCCATAATACCTAGTTTGTAAGATTGCTTGAGAATTAAAATGAGTTCTACATAAAACCCAGAGCCTGATATAATAAGGGCCCACACTGGATAGCAATGATTACTGGTAGGGGAAGTTAGTGGGTGAGGGTATGTCAAGAAAACAGTATGAGCCGTATGAGCAGAGGTGGGAATGGATCATTTGTGTTCAGGCAATGGCAAGCAGGTAAGACCAGCTGGGATGTAATATTCATGTTAGACAGAGGAAGGAAATATCAGAAGATCTGAATGTGCATTGGGAAGAACCCTGGATTTCCTTGGACACCTTTTTCTTCCTAATTGTCTAATGTTTCTGGCAAATATTGGCCTCTACTTTCTCTCAAAATGCCCATTACTTCCAGAAGAGCAACAGGAGTATTCAAACAACTAGCCAGCAATCATAAAAGTGGAAATTACTTTAGCTGCTCATTCAGAGCATGTCCTAAATATAACTGAGCTAAGGAAAGTTGAATATTCCCAAGGCAGATGTGCAGTGAAAACCCTAGCTCCAAGAACTCTGTTACTGTCTCAAGAGGATGTGCACAATGAGGCTATGCAGAGAACCACATTACAGAGAGGCACTTAAGCTTCCTTTTCATTAACGTCGGAATGTGAGCTGCCTACCATTATGCTTTGAAATTGGCCCTTACGGATTTGCGGTTTGTGTTGGCAACATCCTTATTTTAGTAGACAGATCTATTGTTTCAACTCTTTTTGCTTTGTGTTATTACGATTAAATATGATAGAATGATGCAGTAAACAAAGCAGGTAAGCTTCAAGTAGCTGAGGTAGAAGAAAATAGGGTACATTTACAATCAGGAAATTGATAACATTCATTGGTTCAACTGGCAGGATAGTGGTGTTCTAGATCCTTGCTGCTACTCAGAGTGGGTTCAGAAACCAGCAGCAAGAGCATCACATGAGAATTATTAGAAATTCAGTGTCTCAGACATCATTCCACACCTACTGAATCAGAATTTGTATTTTAACAAGGTCCCCTGGTAATTTGTATGCACACTAATGATTGAGAGGTACTATTAGTTAATAATTGAGAGGCACTCACAATTGTGTTGTTGCTTTAGAAAGGCCCTCACAACGTTTCCCTGCCCTCCCAACTCCCATCAGTTAGGAATCAAATTCAGCTGCTAGTCACACATTTGGGGTTTTATTTTTCTGATGTATGAAAAGTCAGTAGTTAGTGCAGAGCTGAAAGAGAAGCCCCATAATGCCATCAGAAACTCAAGTTCATGCCATCTTTATGACCAGTGATCCTAATATATGTTTGTCACCTAAGGTCACAAGAAGAAAGCTCCAAATCTTGTCTGAGTTCCAGACAAAATGAAAGAAGTGTAAAATCAAAGTGCCTGATACAGTTTGGCTCTGTGTCCCCACCCATATCTCATCTTGAATTATAATCCACATTTGTTGAGAGAGGAACCTGATGGGAGGTGATTGGATCATGGGGGAAGTTTCCCTCCATATTGTTCACGTGATAGTGAGGGAGTTCTCATGAGAGCTGATGCTTTAAAAGTGTTTGGCATTTCCCTCCTCACCCTCTCTAACTCCTGTCACCTAGTGAAGAAGGTGCTTCCTTCCCCTTCACCTTCTGCCATGATTGTAAGTTTCCTGAAGCCTCTCCAGCCATGAGGAACTATACATCAGTTAAACCTCTTTTGTTTATAAATTACCCAGTCTCAGGTAGTACCTTTATAGCAGTGTAAAAATGAACTAATACACAGAATTGGTACCAGAATTGGGGTACCGCTATAAAGACACTTGAACATGGGGAAGTAACTTTGGAACCAGTAATGGGCAGAGGTTGGAATAGTTTGGAGGGTTCAGAAGAAAACAGAAAAATGTGGGAAAGTTTGGAATTCCCTAGTGGCTTGTTGAACGGTTTTGACCAAAATGCTGATAGTGATATGGACAAGGAAATCCAGGTTGAGGTGGTCTCAAATAGAGATGAGGAATTCATTGGGAACTGGAGCAAAGGTCCCTCTTGCTATGCTTTGGTGAAGAGACTGGCAGCATTTTGCCCCTGCCCTAGAGATTTGTGAAAATTTGAACTTGAGAGAGATGATTTAAAGTATCTGGCAGAAGAACTTCCAAGCAGCAAAGCATTCAAGAGGCCAATTCTGGCTTATTCTGAAAGCATTCAGTTATATATGTTCACAAAGACATGGTTTGAAATTGAAACTTATGTTTAAAAGGGAAACAGAGCATAAAGGTTTAGAAAATTTGCAGCCTGTTCATGTGGTGAAAAAGAAAACCCCATTTTCTGAGGAGGAATTCAAGCCAACGAGCTGAATATTAACAGCCAAGACAATGGGGAAAATGTCTCCAGGGCATGTCAGAGACTTTCAAGACAGCCCCTCCCATCACAGGCCCAGAGGCCTAGGAGAGCACAATGGCTTCTTGGGCCAGCCCAGGGCCCTACTGCTCTTTGCAGCCTCCAGACATGGTACCCTGCAAGGCAGCTGCTCCAGCTCCAGCCATGGTTAAAAGGGGCCAAAGTACAGCTTCAGCTGTTGCTTCAGAGGATGCAAGCCCCAAGCCTTGGAAGCTTCCAAGTGGTGTTGGACCTGTGGGTGCATAGAAGACAAGAATCGAGCTTAGGGAACCTCTGCCCAGATTTCAGAGGATGTATGAAAACCCCTAGATGCCCAGGCAGAAGTCTGTTGCAGGGGCAAAGCCCTCATAGAGAATCTCTTCTATGGCAATGCAGAGGAGAAATGTGCGGTTGGAGCCCACACACAGAGTCCCCACTTGGGCACTTCCTAGTGGAGCTGTGAAAAGAGGGCCACCATCCTACAGACCCCAGAATGGTAGATCTACTGACAGCTTTCACCATGCACCTGGAAAAGCCACAGGCACTCAATGTCATCCTGTGAAAGCAGCCATGGTGGCTATACCCTGCAGACCCACAGGGACGGAGCTGCCCAATGCTGTCGGAGCCCACTTTTTACATCAGTGTGACCTAGATGTGAGACATGTAGTCAAAGGAGATCATACCAGAGCTTTAAGATATAATGACTGCCCGGTTGGGTTTCGTACTTACATGGAGCCTATGGCCCCTTTGTTTTGGCCAATTTCTCCCATTTGGAATGGAAACATTTACCCAATGCCTCCAACCCCATTGTATCTAGGAAGTAACTAACTTGCTTTTGATTTTAAAGGCTTATAGGTGGAAGTGACTTGCCTTGTCTCAGATGAGACTTTGGACTTGGACTTTTGGGTTAATACTGAAATAAGACTTTGGGAGACTGTTGGGAAGGGATGATTGTGTTTTGAAATGTGAAAAGGACATGAGATTTGGGAATGGCCAGAGTAGAATGATATGGTTTGGCTCTGTGTCCCCAACCAAATCTGATCTCAAACTGTAATCCCCATGTGTTGAGAGAGGGACCTGGTATGAGGTGATTGGATTATGGGGGCAGTGCCCCCCATGCTGTTCTCATGATAGTGAGTGAGCGCTCATGAGATCTGATAGTTTTATAAGGGGCTTTTCACCCTTTGCTCTTTGTCTCTCTTCTGCTGCCTTGTGAGGAAGGCCCTTGCTTTCCCTTCACCCTCTGCCATAATTGCAAGTTTCCTGAGGCCTCCCCAGCCATGTGGAACTGTGAGTCAATTAAGCCTCCTTTGTAAATTACCCATTCTCAGATAGTATCTTTATAGCAGTGTAAAAATGGACTAATGCACCCACAATTACTAGAGATCCTATAATCAACCCCTTATCTCATGATGATCATCATGACCGTTTTCCCTGACTGAGCTCTGACCAATATAATCTCAACAGTGAGGTCTTTCCAAGCCCATTGTAAAACTGAATCAACTCAAATACAAGTTAGACAAACATACAAAAATGTTTATGCATTCAAGTATAAAAAAAAGTGGGTACTGATTTAGTTCTCATATAATTTCAGTGAGACGAACTATCCCTTGATATTTATATATAGTAATTTTCATTGTTTGGTTGTACACCGTATGTTTTGATCTTCCACTGGTCTCTCGCCACTCAAATATATCTTCCCCACAATGGCCAGAGTAACTTTATGAAACAGAGATTTAATAATGTCTATTCATTGGTTAAAATCCACTGGTGGCTGTACACTGCCTGCTGGATAGAATTCAACTTATTACACCGCAAACAAACGTCTTTCCTGAAAGTCCCAATATTTCTTTAGAACAACAACTCTCATGGCTGTCCCCCCCAAGTACTCTAATCTCCTTTAACATCAAGTTCATTCCTCTTTTTCACACATCTTACCTTTTCCCACGACCATGCCTTTGCATATAATATAACACACCATCTGTCTAGTCCTTCCTCCCTTCCCTGACTGGTGAAATCTTACTAATCCTTCAAGGTCCAACCCAAATACTAGCTCCTCAGCAAAGTCTTTTCAGCCCTGCTGGATTAACAGGTGTCTCCAGTGTATGTGTGTGACATTGTTTCAAAATTTATTTTGCAAAAGTATCTACGGACTTCACTCTGTTTTGAGAAGTAGTACCACTGGCTAGCACAGTAGCTGACACATCATAGGAATACATTAAAAGCTGACTTAATTAACTAATCTGCTCAGACATTCTGAGAAAATGTTCCTCTTCCTCAGCAGTGTTAGTTTTGCTCTTTTCAGGTCATTCAGATGCATAATGGAAGCTGGGTTCAAATATACATGTGAGGTTTCAAATACTGCATGATACAATTTAGATCAGTGTCCCCACCCAAATCTCATGTTGAAATGTAATCCCCAATGCTGGAAGTGGGGCCTGGTGGGAGGTGATTTGATCATGGGGATGGTTTCTCATGGTTTAACACCACCCCCACTTGGTGCTGTTGTCATGATAGTGAGTTCTCATGAAATCTGGTTGTTTAAAAGTTTGTAGCACCTCCCACCTCTCTCTCTTCCTCCTACTCTAGCCATGTGAAGTACCAGCTCTCCCTTCACCTTCTGCCATGATTATACATTTCCCAAGGCCTCCCTAGAAACCGAGCAGATGCCAGCATCATGCTGCCTATACAGCCTGTGGGATCAAGGGCAAATTAAACATCTTATCTTTCCTTTATAAATTATCCAGTCTCAGATATTTCTTCTTTTTTTTTTTGTTTGACGGAGTCTCACTCTGTCACCCAGGCTGGAGTGCAGTGGCATGATCTCAGCTCAACTGTAACCTCTGCCTCCTGTGTTCAAGTGATTCTCATGCCTCAGCCTCCTGAGCAGCTGGGATTATAGGTGCACGTCACCACACTTGGCTAATTTTTGTATTTTTAGTAGAGACGGGCTTTCGCCATGTTAGCCAGGCTGGTCTCAAACTCCTGACCTTAGGTTATCTGCCTGCCTTGGCCTCCCAAAGTTCTGGGAATACAGGCATCAGCCACCATGCCCAGCCTCAGGCATTTCTTTATAGCAGTGTGAGAATGGACTAAACCAGTGCACTAAATTTTTTTTTTAATTTGTGAAAGTGAAAATATATGCTGTGTGACCATAAAAGAGGGGTGTTCAAAAAAACTGATCATGTTGACTTCGAGTAGATTTAATCCACCATTTTGGGAAAGCTAGCTTTCCCAAAAGCTAGCTGGTCACAGTGGCTCATGCCTGTAATCCCGGAACCTTGGGAGGTGGAGGCAGGAGGATCACTTGAGCCCAGGAGTTCAAGACTAGCCTGGGCAGGATAAGGAAACCCCATCTCTACAAAATTTTAAAAATTAGCCTCGTGTAGTGGCATGTGCATGTAGTCTCAGCTATTTAGCAGGCTGAGGTGGGAGGAATGCTTGAGCATGGGAGGTCAAGGCTGCAATGATCATGCCACTGCACTCCAGCCTGGGCAACAGAGTGAGACCCTGTCTCAACAACAATGACAAAAATCTATCCCACAAAGAAAACTCCAGACCCAAGAGAACTCTTATCAACATTAAAGAAAGAAATGATATCAAGCCCACACACTCAGAGATTAGGAAAAGAAGGGACACTTCTCAACTCATTTTATGAAGCTAACATAATAATGATACATGCAAGAAAAGTAAAGATCAATATACCTCATGAATATAGATACAGAAATCCAAAAAAAAAGAATAGCAAGTAGAGTCAAATAATATATAAAAAAGATAATACAGCAAGAGAAAGTGGAATTTATCTCAGCAACACAAGATTGTTTTAACATTTGAACACTGATCAATGTAAATTAACATACTGACAGAATAAGGTGGGAGGGAAATGAATATATCAAAGGACGCAGAAAAGGCATTTGACAAAAAGTGACACTTGGTCATGATAAAAACTGACAGCAAAAAAAAAAAAAAGAAAAGGAATTAAATGAAAAATTCCTAATCAGGTAAATAAAAGTCCCTTAATCTGATAATCTGATAAAACCACATCTACACATTACCTACATTATTATTATATTAACGGTGAAATATTGAATGCTTTCCTAGTGAGATACGATATGGTAGGGAAACATGACAAAGATGTCTACTTATTACCACCTCCATTTAATACTTAAATTCGAATACATGCAATAAAGCAAGGGTGGGAAAGTGTATAAAGATTAGAATGAAAGAAGTAAAATGGTCATTATTTGCAGATGACATGGTTTTATACACAGAAAATTTTTTAAACTATTACAAACCATTAGAATTATTAAGTAAACTTAATAAAACATCTAGCTACAAGAATAATATACGAAAATCAATTATGTTTCTCCTATATTAACAACAATTAGAAAATAAAATTTTTTAAGATTCACAATGGCACCATAAATAAAATGCTTAGGAATAGAAATAAACCTAAGAAAAGTTAAACAAAACCTCTAAAATAAAAACTATGAAACATTGCTGACAACACTTAACTTCATGTTCTAAAAAAAAAAAGCTAAAAAATTTTTAAATTGTATTTGTAATTGACAGATAATTACATACATTAATAGGGTAAAATGGGATGTTATAATAAATATATACATTATGGAATGATTAAATCAGGCTAATTAGCATAGCCATCGCCTCATATATTTATTATTTCTTTGTAATGAGAACATGTAAAATCGACTTTTTAGGCAATTTTGAGATATACAATGCATTATTATTAACTGTGGTCCCCAGACCATGCAATAGATCACTAGAACTTATTAATCTTGTCTGATTGAAACTTTGCACCCTTTGATTAACATCTCCCCTTTCCCCATCCATCCAGCCCTCCAGGCTTTGTAACCACTATTCTACTTTCTTATTTCCCAGTTCAACTTTTTTAGATTCCACTTATAAGTGAGATCATGCAGTATTTTTCTTTCTGCGCCTGGCTTATTCAATTAGCATAATGTCCTCCAGGTTCAACCACATCATCACAAGTGACAGAGTTTCCTTCATTTTTAAGACTGAATAATAATCCTTTGTGTATATATACCACATTTTATTTATCCATTTATCCACTGATGGGCACTTAGGTTGTTTTCATATCTTGGCTATTGTGAATAATGCTGCAATTAACATGGGAATGCAAATATTTCCTTGACATATTGTTTTTAATTCCTTTGGATATATATCCAGCAGTGGAATTGCTGAATCATATGGTAATTCTGTTTTTAGTTTTTTGAGGAGCCTCCATACTGTTTTTCATAATGGCTGTACTAATCTGCATTCTCGCTAACAGTGTACACAGGTTCTTTTTTCTCCATATCCTTGCCAGCATTTGTTATCTTTCACCTTTTTGATACTAGCCATTCCAATAGGTGTCAGGTGATATCTCACTGTGGTTTTAAGTTGCATTTCCCTGATTAGAAGTGTTGAGCTTTTTTTTCTTTTTCTTTTTTTTGGCCACTTGTATGTCTTCTTTTAACATGTAGCATAAAACCTAAAGTATAATAATAATAATAAAAAAAAAGAAATCCCTATTCAGGCAGGTCTTTTATCCATTTTAAATTAGGTTTTTTGTTTTCGTGCTGTTAAGTTTCTTATGTATTGTGGATATTAGCCTATCAGATGTATGATATGCAAATACTTTCTTACAATCTGTAGGTTGTCTCTTCACTCTGTTGTTTCCTTTGCTGTTGAGAAAGAAACTTTTTAGTTTAGCACAATCCCATTTGTCTATTTTTACTTTCATTGCCGGTGCTTTTGAAGTCATAGCCAAGAAATGATTGCCCAGACCAATGTCATATAGCTTTTCTTTATGTTTTTTTCTAGAAGTTTTACAATTTTAAGTCATATGTTTAAGTCTTTAATCCACTTTGAGTATATGGGGTGAGATAAGAACTCAATTTTATTCTTCTGCATGTAGACATCCAGTTTTCTCTTTACCATTTCTCGAAGACACTGTCCTCTCCCCAGTGTATTCTTGGCACCTTTGTCAAACATCAATTGATCATAAATGCCTGGATTTATTTTGGGGCTCTCTATCCTGTTCCATTGGTCAGTGTGTCTGTTTTATGCCAGTACCATGCTGTTTTGATTACTATAGCTTTGCAATGCATTTTTCAATAAGGTAATATCATGCCTTTTAGCTTTTTTCTTTTTGCTTAAAATTGCCTTGGTTATTTGGGGTCTTTTGTGGCTCTATAAAAAAATGTAGGATTGCTTTTTCTATTTCTGTAAAAAGTGATACTGAAAGTTTGATAGAGATTGCATTGAATCTGTAGATCACCTTAAGTAGTGTGGGCATTTTAACAATATTCATTCTTTCAATTCATGAACACAGTATAGCTCTCCATTTGTTTGTTTTGTCTTCAATTTATTTCAATGTTTTATAGTTTTCCTTGTAGAGATCTTTTACCTTGTTGGTTAAATTTACTCCTAAGTATTTTTATGCTATTGTAAATGAAATTGCCTTCTTAATTTCTTTTTCAGATAATTTGTTATTAGAGTATGGAAATGCTACTAAATTTTGTATGTTGATTTTTTATTCTGCAACATTACAGGATTTGTTTTTCAGTTCTAACAGTTTTTTTAGTGGAGTCTTTATTGTTTCTATGCATAAGATCATGTCATCGGCAAACAGACAATTTCACCGCCTTCTCGCCTATTTGGATGCTTTTTATTTCTTTTTCCTTCCTAATTGCTCTGACTAGGACTTCCAGTACTATGTTGAATAGAAGTGGTGAGAGTGGGCATTCTTGTCCTTGACTGGCATGCCCACAGGCTAATGCAGCAGGCTTGTACATACCTCCCAGGTCTGTAGCCCTACCATCTGCCTCTAGCAGACATGCTCCCACGTTAGCCAAGCTGACATGCACCTGTGTCCCAGGCCTGAGAAACATGCCCAGGGGCCACCCAGGATAGTCAAACAGCTATATAAAGCATCCAGGCCCCAATCCATAGGCCACCCCTGGCAGGTATGCCCCCAGGCCAGCCAAGCCGCTACACAACCATGCCCTTCCTGGCCAAAGTAACAGCCCCATGACCCCAACCCAAGTGAGCCAATGCCAAGTTGGCCAACCACTGTGTGCTTTAATGCTTCTCTGGCCTGAGAAACAGTTCAGTAAACCCACCCCCAGCAAAGCTACACCACCACTACCATAAATTCTCTTAATCTAGGCTACTGGGACACTTGCAAACATCACTAGCCTAGTTTACAACCGAAAAAACTTAATGGAGACTACAATACTGTATCCACCTTAAACTAAAGTCAATTCACCCCCACTGAACTGACACCCCAAGACTCATGTATACAAATACATTTTTCCCTATGAAAACCATGTAAAATTGGAAGAGGTGACTGACTATTCCACCAGATGCACAGAAATCAAAATAGAAACATATCAAACATTAAAAAGAAAAAAATAACACCTCCAAATGAACACAATAATTTTTCAGTAACAGACCCCAATCATAAGAAAATAAACAAAATGTCAGAAAGGGAATTCAACATAGTAATCTTAAGGAAACTCATTGAAATATAGAAGAATATAGACAATTCAACAAAATCAGAAAAACAATTCATACTTTGAATGAGAAATTCAACAATGGGATAGATACTTAAAAAAAATAGAAATCCTAGAGCTGAAGAATCAATAAATAAAATGCCTAAATACAATCAAGAGTTTCAACAACAGACTAAACCAAGCAAAGGAAAGAATTTCTGAACTTGGGGACAGTCTTTTGAAATAACACAGGCAGACAAAAAAAGAAAAAAAGTTAAAAAGGACAAAGAAAATGTACAGGATTTATGAGACATCAGTAAGTAAACAAATATTCACATTATGGGTGTTACAGAAGGAGAAGAGTATGGAGAAGGTGTAAAAATTTATTTACTAAATTAGTATAACAGCTGAAGACTTCCTAAGTTGTGGGAGAGAGAAGGACATCTAGATCAAGGAAGCTCGAAGAACCTCAAATATATTCAGATCAAACAGGGCCCCTCCAAGGCACATTATAGTCAAACTGTCAAAAGACAAACACAAAGAAAGAATTCTAAAAACAGCAAGAAGAAAAGTATCAAGTCACATATAAGAGAATATGTATTAGGCTAACAATAGATTTCTCAGCAGAAATTACAGGCTGTGAGAGAGTGGGATGCTACAGTCCAAGTAGTGAAAGAAAAAACAGATAGCTAAAAATTATATACCCAGCAAAGCTATCTTTCAAAAATGAGGGAGGAATCGAATCATTCCCAGATGAGTAAAAACTAAGGGAATTTTTTTACCACTTGACTGGCCTTACAATAAATGCTCAAAGGAGTCTTACATCTGGAAGTAAAAAGACAATAACCACCATTACGAAACATGCAAAACTATAAAACTCACCAGGAAGGCCAATACACAAAAGAGAAAGAGAAAGGAATCAAAATTTATCACTACCAAAATACCACCTAACCACAAAAATAAACAATAATAGAGGAAGAAAGAAAGAATATACTAAACAATCAGAAAAAGAAACAGTAAAATGACACAAATAAGTTCTTACCTATCAATAATAACCTTGAATGTAAATGAATTAAATTTCCCATTTAAAAGATATAGATGAGCTGAACAGATTTCTTTTAAAAAATACCCAACTACATGCTGCCTATAAGAAATTCATCTCAGCTGTAAAGACACACATAGATTGAGAGTGAAGGGATGGAAAAAGATATTCCACACAAATAAAAACCAAAGGTGAGCAGGAGTAGCTATACGTATATCAGACAAAACAGTTCAAGTCAAAAACTGTGAAAAAGAGGCAAAGAGTGGCAATATATAATAATAAAAGGACCAATTCAGCAAGAAAATATAGCAAATGTAAATATATATGCACCCAACACTGGAGCACTCAGACATATAAAGCAAATATTATTAGATTGAAACAGACAGATAGACCCCAATACAATGATATTAATAGTTAAGGACTTCAATACTCCACTGTCAGCATTGGACAGATCATCTAGACAGATAATCAAAAAAAGAAATATTGGATTTAAAATGCACCATAGAGCAAATGGACCTAATAGTCATTTACAGATCATTTTACCCAACACCTGCAGAACACATATTCTTATCAGTGCAAGGAACGTTCTCCAGGATTGACCACATGTTAGGATATGAAACAAGTCTCAATTTTTTTTATTGAAATCATATCAACTATCTTATCTAACCACAACAGAATAAAACTAGAAATCAATAATGAGAATCATTCAAAACTATACAAATACATGGCAATTAAACAACAGGCTTCTGCATGAATAATGGGTGAATGAGGAAATTAAGGATTAAATTCTAAAATTCCTTGAAACAAATGCAAATAGAACCCAAACATACCAACACCTATGGGAGATAGCAAAACTTGCCTTAAGAGGCAAGTTTAGGCTGAGCACAGTGGCTCATGCCTGTAACCCCAGCACTTCGGGGAGCTGAAGCTGGTGGATCACATGAGGTTGGGAGTTCAAGACCAGCCTGGCCAACATGGTGAAACCCCATCTCTACCAAAAAAAATACAAATATTAGCCCAGCCTAGGTGACAGAGCAAGACTCTATCTAAAGAAGAAAAAAAAAAATACCAGACTGGGTAATTTATAAAGGAAAGAGGTTTAGTTGACTCACAGTTCCACATGGCTGGGGAGGCCTCACAATCACGGCAGAAGGTGAATGAGGAGCAAAGTCACATCTTACATGGCGGCCTGGCCAATATGTGAAACCTCGTTTCTACTATATGAAAATTAGCCAGACGTGGTGGCATGTGCCTGTAATCTCAGCTACTTGGGAGTCTGAGGCATGAGAATTGCTTGAACCCAAGAGGCAGAGGTTGCAGTGAGCCAAGATCATGCCACTACACTCCAGCCTGGGCGACAGAAAAAAAAAAAAAAAAAAAAAAAAACACAAAGGAAAAAAGAGGCAGTAATAGTGATAAATGTCTACACTAAAAAAACTAGAAAGATTTCAAATAAACAACTTAATGTTACATCTCGAAGAACTATAAAAGCAAGAATAAACCAAACCCACAATTAGTCGAAGGAAAAAAAAATAAAGAACAAAGCAGAAATAAAATTGAGATAAAAAATACAAAAGATCAACAAAAAAAAAGTTGGCTTTGTGAAAAGATAAACAAAAGTGACAAACCATTAGCTAGACCTAAGAAAAAAGAAAGAAGATCTAAATTAAAAAAAAATCAGAAACAGAAAAGATGTCACAACAGATACCACAGAAATACAATGGATTATTAAAACTATTATGAACAACTATACACCTGTAAATTTAAAAATCTAGATAAAATGAATAAATTCCTCAACACATACAACATACCAATATTAAAGCAAGAATAAATGGAAAACCTGAACAGACCAACAACAAGCAATGAGATTGAATCCATAATAAAAAGTCTTCCAGCAAAGAAATATCCAAGACCAGATGACTTCACCGCTAAATTCTACCAAAATTTTAAAGAATTAATATCAATTCTTCTCAAATTGTTTCAAAAAATTTGAAGTGGAAGAAATTCTTCGTAACTCATTTGATGAAGCCAGCATAACCCTGATACCAAAACCAGAGAAGGACACAACATAAAAAGAAAACTACAGACCAATATTCCTGATCGACACAGACACAAAAAAAACCTCAACAAAATACTAGCAAACCAAATCCCACAATACACCAAGAAGATAATATGTCATTATCACTGGGATTTATCCCAGGAATGCAAGGATGGTTGATCATACGCAAATCAATAAACATGATACACCACATTAACAGAATGAAGGATAAAAACCATATGATCATCCTGATAGATGCAGAAAAAGCATTTGATAAAATTCCACATCCCTTCTTTATAAAAACTCCTAATAAATTAGGGATGGAAGGAGAGTACTTCAACACAATAAAGGCAATATATTACAAACCTACAGCTAACATCATACTAAAAGGGAAATGGTTGAAAACATTTTTACTAAGAACTAGAATAAGACAAGGATGTCCAGTCTCACCATTCCTATCTAACATAGTACTAGAAGTCCTTGCCAGAACAATTAAACAAGAGAAGGAACTAAAGCACACTAAATTGAAAAGGGGGAAAACAAATAGTCTGTTTTCAGATGACATGATCTTATACATAGAAAAACCTAAAAACTCTACCTAAAAACTCTTAGAACTAATAAATTCAGTAAAGTTGCAAGATGCAAAATTCACATAGAAAAATCGGCAGCATTTCTATGCACAAACAACAAATTAGCTGAAAAAGCAACCAAGAAGGCAATCTCATTTACAATAGCTACACACAAAAAAATACCTAGGAATAAATTTAACCAAGGATGTGAAAGAACTCTACAAGGAAAACAAAACATTGATGAAAGTAAGTGAATAGTATACAAATAGAAAGACATCCCATGCTCATAGATCAGAAGAATTAATAGTATTAAGATGACCACACTAAGCAATCTACATATAGAATGCAATCCTTATTAAAATATTAATGACATTTTAATATAGGAAATAGGAAAAAAATCTTAAAGTTTGTATGGAACCACAAAAGATTCCTAATAGCCAAAGCAATCCTGAGCAAAAAGAACAAAGCTGGAGGCATCACACTAACTGACTTCAAAATATGCTACAAAGCTGTAGTAACCAAAATAGAATGGTATTGAAATAAAAACAGACACCTAGACCAACAGAACAGGATAGAGAACCCAGAAATTCATCCATGTATCTATAGCCAACTGATTTTTTACAAAGGTGCCAAAAACACTCATTGGGCAAAGGGCAGTCTCTTCAATACATGGTTCTGGGGAAAATGGATATTCATACACAGAAGAATTTAACTAGACCCCAGTATCTCACCCTATACAAAAATCAACTCTAAATGGATCAAAGGCATAAATGTACAATCTAGAACTATTAAACTGTTAGAAGAAAACACAGGGAAAATATTTTATGAATAAGACCTCCAAAGCACATGCAACAAAAGCAAAAATAAACAAATGGGATTATATCAAACTAAAAAGCTCCTGCACAGCAAAGGAAACAAGCAACAGAGTTAAAAGACAACCCAAAGAATAGGAGAAAATATCTGCAAACCATTCAACTGGCAAGGAATTCATATTCAGGATACACAAGAAACTCAAACATCTTAACCATGACAAAAAAAAAATTTTTAATGGGCAAATGATCTGAAAAGACATTACTCAGAAGAAGACATGCATACAAATGGTCAAAAAAATACATGAAAAAATGCTCTAAACATCAGAGAAATGCAAATCAAAACCATAATGAGTTATCATCTCACCCCAACTAGGATGGCTATTATCAAAAAGACAAAAAATTACAAATAACTAGAATAGCTTTATTTTTTAAAAAATCGATATGATGAAATAGCCAAAAAAAAAAAAAAAGGAGAAGAAGAAGAAAATGAGATAAACAAGAGAAAATATCAACCACATGCACTTGGAGAATCTACAATGGTACAGAATTCAGGGACATCCCCTCAATGCCCTCGTTTTAATATCTGTATATGACAGTTTCCCACTAAACTGCAAGCTCTATAAGAGCAGGGAGTCTCTCTTCCTATCATAGTATGACCGATATAACTTAACCACAGTGGGAGCACATAGTAAGTGTTCAAAGGAGAGAGAGAGTAGGGAAGAAAGGAGAGAGGAGGGAGGGAGGAAGTGAATGTAGGTAATTATTTTGCCCTCCTTCTATATTGAAAGCAATCTATTCCTTTTGAGTAACAACCCCAATCTACCCTACAGCAAGAGACTGGTCTTAGAGAACCACTTTAGAGGTGCATAAATATCTTTTTCATACCATAAATCTTATATTGATTTTAACCAACTTCAATACAGTTTCCTTCTCTTTACATTTCATATTTTCCCTCAGATAATCTTTATTTCCTTGAACATTTCTAAGGAAATTCTTCATATTTATTTCTAAGATTGCTTTACTATATTGTAAAGTCTTCTCACTGGAGCATTGTAAGGAAAAGGTTAAAGAATGTTCACAAATTCTTCCAAGATGTGTAGACTCTTGTTTGGAGGCTCTTGGACTTAAGAGAAAAACTCAATTTTCAGTATCTCTTGAATGTCTGCTATTATGCCTGGGGAATGTGCATTTTAGAATTTGCAACTTAAAAGGCTGCTAAATTTTAAAATTCTTCTTTGAGACAAAAAATTACGTCAATCATCTGAAACGTAATTAGTACTGCTAAAATTGTTATTACTATCTACTCTCATTAGAGCAAAAAAAAACCCTTTCTGTTTGTAATTTTTTTTTTCATGCCATTCTCCTGCCTCAGCCACCCGAGTAGCTGGGACTACAGGTGCCCGCCGCCAAACCTGGCTAATTTTTTGTATTTTTAGTAGAGATAGGGTTTCACCGTGTTAGACAGGATGGTCTCAATCTCCTGACCTCGTGATCCGCCTGCCTCGGCTTTACAAAGTACTGGGATTACAGACATGAGCCACTGCGCCCGGCCTCTGTTTGTAATTTTAAATTTAGTAAACACCAAGAATAAACACCTTTAAATGTATTGACTTAATGCAATGTACAATTAAAGGTTAAAACCATTTGAAAAAAAGGAGGTGTGGAACTCAGCGAGACAATCTAACTGAAACAATCTAAAACTTTAATGTCAGTGTTTCACAGCTTGACTATGTCAATTCATAAATTTGTTTTCGATACAGTCCTGAATCAGCACAGTAAGATTTTGACTAACAACATGGACCAAGACTTATCTTGAAGCACATAAATCATTTTTGACACATATGTTCACAACAACAGCCTTCAGAAGAAAAGGGAACAGTGAAAGTTCTAAGAAACTGGGCAGGAATACTTCCTAACGTTCAGTGGTTTAGATGAGTTGCTAAATCCTAAGTTGCAAAAGTGTATGTAGTTCGCATTAAAAAAAAAACTTATTCACTGTGCAGACAAAAAGTCCCTTTGAACATGCTCTATTTGGGGGTAATTTTGTGACTCAAAGAGTTTGCCACATTTCCCCAGGGATGCTTTAATCATTTCTCCCTTTTACCCTTTAAAGACCTCAAAAAATCCAGTTATGTGTCATGAATACACATATGTGCCAAATACATTCAGAACATACATTTCCTGCTAAATAATTAAGAGTGGAAGAGCGTGTCTTTGATAGTTGACAATTCTCTTAAAATGCAATGTTATTTCACAATAATTCCTAAATATTCATTAAGGGATCAGTGTCCCAAACCAAAGTATTACGGTTCTGAGAGATTTTCTCCATTGCACTGGTCAGCCAAAGGGCACTTTTGGGAAAATGTCTGAGATCCAGAAAAGTTTTAGGGAAAAAAATTAGATAGATGATAGATAGATAGATAGATAGATAGACAGACAGACAGACAGACAGACAGATACATAGATAGATAGATAGATAGATAGATAGATAGATAGATAGATACTGAAAAATAACTAAACCCAAATCTTCACAACTAAGCTAAGCCAGAAATGTCTGGATTTAGACACAGTTATTATAATTCAAAAGGGTATTTATTGGAGAGTATAGGTAATTTCTGTGTGTGCTTAAACCAAAATTAGCTTACAATAGCCTACCTAAATGGAGCAACAACCTTTTTCTTCTTGCCCTTACTTCTTCTGATACTCTCTTCTCTCATTTTTCATACATCAAACACATGAACAAGTCTCTCCACTAGCAAATCATTCCATTATTTTATTAATTCTAATGTATTTTTAGTCTGGACACATAAATTCATATAAAATGAAATTCATCTACCTAGATCTTCATTCTCTGCACTTGCTGCTGCCTGTAAACTTTCCAATCTGAAATTTATTTCACTGAATGGAAAAGCTAGAAATAAAATGATAGAGAATAAGGTTTGCCTTCTTTCTCTCAACTACTATATTATGCTAACTTCTGTAAGTAAAGGGGTTGCCTCTTCCATGAGGGATTATATTGCTTTTTCCAACTGAGGGTCTGAAAGTCATTTTTAGCTATTACATTTTTCTAAGCCACCATTTCTTCTGGTCTCACATAATCCTTAAGGTTCATCTCCCTTATTCTGCTTCTCCAAAAGCATGGTCTCCTCTATGTATATTCTGTTTATTTTTCTACCTAAAATCTAAATATATTCAACAGCCTCTTAGATCCTCCTCCTTTCTTGTTGGTAATTTGTAGTTATTATTAAGGAGGATTCTTCTAATTCCTCTTGAACCATGTCATCTATGAGCTAGGATCCCTGACATGGAATCATACTATGTTTTTTTATGTTATTTTTTAAATTTGCTTCATGAAAGACCAGAATGACATTTCTGAGTACCTGCAGTCTGCTCTCTCTTCATTGTTTTGATGTCCAAGAATAAGCTATTCATATACTGTTACCTCTACCTAGAATGTCCTTCCTCCTCTTCTTTTTCTAGCCAACTCTCCATCATACCCCAAGAAGACCTACTGTGTAATCACTTTTTCTCATAGAATTACTTTCTCATATAAAAAGTGATTACACTGGAGCCTTCCTTCCAGTTCTCCATCTCTATTCTTGCAACACACTTTACATGTGCCTTTACTACAGCACTTAATACATTTCACTAAAGTTAATTATCTAGACTGTGAGTTCTTGAAATAATCTCTATTGGTCGGGAAGTCCCCAGAGCCTTATAAGCTATATTCATTCATCAATTTGTTTACTTATTTAATCATTCTTTTAACAATATTTTTCAAGAGCCCACTATATACCAGCACTCTTTGGGCCTCCAAAGATCATCAGTGAATGACAGAGCAAGATCCCTGCTCTCTCTAAGCTTTTAATTGTAGCAGAATAAGGCCTGACAAGAGCAAGAAACAAATAAATGAGTAAGACTGCTTCAGATGTAAATTGCAATCAATACAACATATAAGACAGGCCATGTATTAGTGCAATGGGAAGGGTACTAGAGATGGGGTGGTTAGACATAGCCTCTATACATGGCAATATTTGAGCTGCAACCGAATGACATGAAAAACCAACATTAAGATCTGGACCCTGAGTCTATAGACCCTATAGCAGTTGGAACAAGCTTGGCATGACCAAGGAATAGAAAGAGGCTATGTGGATGGATCTTAGCAAGTAAGGAACAAAGAGTTGGAATTGATCAGATAAAGTCTTGAATGTCATAGTAAGCAGTTTGGATTGTATTCTACCGCAATTGCAAATCACTAGAGGGCCTTAAAAATAGTGATGCAATCTAGCTGATATTTAAAAACAAACTTGTTCTTCAGTTAATAGGGTTGAAAAAGGAAAAAAAAAATTGTTCCACATTTATTAAATGAATGAATAAATTATGCTCTCTTTATTTCTATATCATCAGCAAGTTCTTTGTGTTAATTTTAAAATATGGAATTGCTGTGTCAGCATTGAGACAAGTTGGAGAAGGAAAGCTGATTGCCTACTCCTGATTTGCTGGCATTCCTCCTCCAGGAGTCTGCACTCACTTCATGGTTTTGATATTCAAGTATAGCCTATTCATACACTATTCCCTCTGCAGAGAGGATCCTTTCTCTCCTTTTTCTGCCCAACTTTTGGTCATCCCCCAAAGGGGTCTACTAAGTAATCTACCTCGGAAAGTAGACTACATCACCTAGTTGGTGGGTGATAGCCACTAGTGCATATTTATCGACTGAGTAAAGCTAATATTTCACATCTTCTACACAAGAGGGATTTGGGATCTGATATGGTAGACTACATCACCTAGTTGGTGGATGACAGCCATAGTGCATATTTATCGACTGAGTAGAGCTAATATAGCTCACAACTTCTACACAAGAGGGATCTGGAATCTTTCTGCCCTTTCTTCTCCTCTCTCATACCCCTTCCTCCCTTTACCCCCTAAAGCAAGACAGCATTCTTAGCTGCAAATAAACTTTCCTTTGGTATAGATTGTGGCAAGAGAGTGGGCAGGTAAATTGAGATTCCCAGGGGAATCCTTGCCCCAGTCTATACCAACAGAAAGTTTATCTAGCTGTCCTCGATCTAAGTCATAACCTTTAATCCAGCTTTTATGAGTGAAAAACAATATGATATTTTGGTCCCATCTCCCTGACTCTCATGTCTACACCAAAACTGGTTCTGAATTCAGAGCAAAGAAAAGGGGTTTCTGAAATCCCTGTAAGACACAATGTGATATGTTTGGAAGACACTAAATTGGAAGTTTGAGGGCCTGGTAAACTTGACATCTAGTTGCAACTCTATCGTTAACTAGCTGTAAAACTTTAGGGCAGTCACTCAAAATCAATAACTAACACGTATTACATATCAGGCACTTGTTCAGAACTATCTACATCATTTTATTTAACCTTCAAAACAATTCTGATTTAGATACAATTATTACCTCATTTTACAAAAGAAAAACAGGGCAAAGAGAGTCAGTCTGAGCACCAGGATTTAAACCCAGAGAGCCTGACTCAAGAGCCTGACTCATCCTTCACCAGTTTTCTATTTTGCTCATCTGTAAAATATACAGGTTGGACAGACATCTTCCAACACTGAATTTCCCTGACATTTACTGCCATTACCTTTTCTGTCTTTTCAAAGATGAAATGCTCATCTTCAGTGCTCTGATTTTGACAAAATTATCTCCATTTCTGTTATTCCTCTGTGGAAGATGAAGCACCTCGTCTACACTATTTACTTTTGCAAGTCATTCGTGGATAGCACACTGTTTAGCTTGATGATTATCATTGAGTGTTTGCCACCCTCTTAAAATGAATGTAAAGTTAATTTAATCCACAAGTCTGAGCTACAATATTTTCCTCAATATTCGTCACTTCAAATTTGTCTCTTGTCAGAAACTGATGACTCTTAAATCAAATTCTACATTTTTGAAATACTGAAGCTTCAACTATTCTCTCTCCAGCTCCTCTTTCTCTTCCAAGTACAACCTTCAATTAGAAGAATCTATTGACACCCTACATTTAGTTTCCCACCCCAGACTTCAAAGTGACCAGATGCACGTTGCACTTTACTTCCTGTTACTGTCATTTGTTTTCATGTGAGATACATGCTGACTTTGTCCAACTATAATTATTTGCAACCCTAGTCACATACTCCTAACCAATTGTTTTGTTCAATATTATTCAAGTTCTTCACTCAACTTTTTGTTATATGACGAAGTCGGTTGATGAGTTTTGCAGACTCTTCATCCCAGTTTAGACATGACCATGAAAAATCAGCACATCTCATGAATGGCCACCTTGAGTTGGCTATGGGCCATCCATAACCCTCACCTTCAGAGCTGCCATCACAATTCTTGACCTCCTGGAAACTGTAGCATACTCCTCCTCCAGTCCAATATCCATTGGTCCTTCTTTTTATTTGTGAGTTAGAAAGTGTACCTTATTTTTTGAAGGTACAGATTCACACACATGAGATGAACCAGGGAACTGATGGATAGCACTACTGAGTTCTGATTGGTTTTTTAATCTAATAATAACTTTCTTTAATTGACAAATCATAGTTGTACACATTTACGGGGTATAATGTGATGTTTTGATATGTGTATAGCATGTGGAATAATTAACTCAAGCTAATTACCATATCCATCATTTCACCTACGTATCATTTTTCATGATGAGATATTTGAAACTTATGCTCTCATTTTCTAATATGTAAGACATTCTTATTGACTTATTGACACCTTGGTGTGCCACAAATTTCAAAATCATGTTTTTTTTGTTTTGCAATATTTTCTCAATCGACATTAATTTTTAATACACTAATAACAGGATCTTCTTGGTTTTTATTTCCTTCTGACTAAACCATCATGCCGAATTTTCTCTAATGTACATAATGGTCAGTAAAAATAGCTAATACATGTTTACCAAAGACATGTACTAGAATATTTAACATAGCACTACTCATAAGTGCTCCAAACTGGAAACTACTCAAATGCCTGTCAATAGTGCAATGGGATAAATAGATTGTGGTATATTCACACAATGTAATATAATAAGAATGAACAAGCTTAAGTACATGCAACCATAAGGATGAATCTCACAGACATTGAGACATTGGAGTGAAGGAGGCCTGACACAAAAGAATAAAACTCCCTGCTTCCATTTCTATAAAAGATAAAACAAGAGGCTGGATGGGGTGGCTCACACCTGTAGTCCCAGCAGTTTGGGAGGCCAAGGCGGGTGGATCACCTGAGGTCAGGAGTTCAAGACCAGCCTGACCAACATGGAGAAACCCCGTCTCTACTAAAAATACAAAATTAGTAGGGCATGGTGATGCATGCCTGTAATCCCAGCTACTTGGAAGGCTGAAGCAGGAGAATCACTTGAACCCAGTAGGTGGGGATTGCGGTGAGCCAAGATTGTGCCATTGTACTCCAGCCTGGGCAAAAAGAGTGAAACTCTATGCCCCCCCCCACAAAAAAAAGTGAAGGCAAATCAATGCTGTTGGGAGTCAGGATGGTGGTTACTCCTGAGGTTTTGGGATAGTGCCCAGAAGGAACAAAAGTGGTCTCTAGGTACTGGACATGTTGTGTTCTTCATCTGAATGCTGATTACATGAAAGTAATCAGTTTGCAAAAACTCAGTGAATTCTACACTTTAGGAAATGTACATTTTCTGTATACATTTTAGGCTTTAATTTTAAAAGTTTAATAAACTAAATAAAAACAAAATAAGACAAAAGTTCCCATCATCACTAATCATCAGAGAAATGCAAATCAAAACCACAATGAGATATCAACTCACACCAGTCAGAATGGCTATTATTAAAAAGTCAAGGGCCAGGTACAGTGGCTCATGCCTGTAATCCCAGCACTTTGGGAGGCCAAGGCGGGCAGATCACCTGAGGTCGGGAGTTCGAGACCAGCCTGACCAACATGGAGAAACCCTGACTCTACTAAAAATACAAAATTATCCGGGCGTGGTGGTGCATACCTGTAATACCAGCTACTTGGGAGGCTGAGGCAGAAGAACTGCTTGAACCCGGGAGGTGGAGGTTGCGGTGAGCCGAGATCGCGTCATTGCACTCCAACCTGGGCAACAAGAGTGAAACTCCATCTCAAAAAAAAAAAAAAAAAAAAAGTCAAAAAACAACAGATGTTGGCAAGGCTGTGGAGAAAAGGGAATGCTTATATACTGTTTGTGGGAACGTAAGTTAGTTCAGCCACTGTGTAAAGCTGTCTGGAGATTTTTCAAATAACTTAGAACCACCATTCAAGCCAAAAATCCTATTACTCGGTATATATCCAATGCAAAACATCATTGTACCAAAAAGACACATGCACTCATATGTTCATCACAGCACAATTCACAATAACAAAGACATGGATTCAACTTAGGTGCCCACCAACGGTGGCTTGGATGAAGAAAATGTGGTACATATACACCATGGAATACTATGCACCCATAAAAAAGAAAAATAATGTCCTTTGCAGCAACACAGATGCAGCTAGAGGCCATTATCCTAAGCAAATTAACACAGGAGCAGAAAACCAAATACCACATGTTCTCACTTGTAAGTGGGAGCTGAACTTTGGGCACTCATAGACATAAAGATGGTAACAATAGACACCAGGAATTACATGATGTGGGAGGGAGGGAAGAAAAGATTGAAAATCTTTTGAGTACTATTCTCAGTACCTCGGTGATAGGATCATTTGTACCCCAAACCTCAGCATCATACAATATACTCAGGTAACAAACTATTAGTTAATCTTCATTAAGTACTTGCTTTTTACCAGGTGATATTTTTCCATGTAATTTTTATGTGCTAACTCATTTAATCTATAGTAATGGAACCCAGAATTCTAGTACAGACAATCTGATGCTGTTCTCTGGAGCAGAGTATTGGTTTAAATGTTGGCTCAGTTCATTTCTAGGTATTTTGTTTTATTTTTTCTGGGTTTTGTTCTTTTGTTTTCACTTTGTTATTTCTCAGTTTACTTTTTATAAGATGAAGGTGATAATAGTAGCTACTTCATAGATTAGTGGCAAGGATTAAACATGAAAATACTTATAAAGTACTTACCATAATGCCTAAAACATAGTAAGTGCTCAATAAATCTTTACTAAATTATAGTTTCTGTCTTATCTTGCCTAGAAATATGCATCTTTTGTAAACAGAAGCATTGCAAAATAGTCCACAAGCTCTTTCACATTCATATATTAGAAACTAAATCAAAGAGAGCAGCATATCATGTTCCACACAGGAATGAAAGAATTAATTTTGCACTAGAGAAGAATATCATCCTAACAAGTGAAGATGGTGATTAGATAATGGTAAGAATGCAGGCAGACAAATTTCAAACAACGAAAATATACATCTTGGTTATCAGCATAAGGTTTTCTGGAAAAAAAAATCAAGAGAAAGGAATAAGTGCAATTATGATCCTCTCTGAATCCTGACACTTGTGACAGCTGTGTATTTTCACATGCATCACAGAAGTATGTATGTAGTGTTGACTGCTGACTTAGAGGCAGGATGCCTAGATTCAAAACATGGCTACTTATAGCACCTGGGAAAATCACTTCCTTCTTCCTCAGTTTTCTCACTGGCATGATAAGGATGATTTTAATAGTACCCACCTTGTAATTGAAGGTTTTAAGCAGTTAATATTTGTAAATGACTTTGAATGCTTAGCATATAGAAAGCATTAATAGCTAGCAATAAAATATAATAAGTTAAATATCCAGCCGGGCGTGGTGGCTCACGCCTGTAGTCCCAGCACTTTGGGAGGATGAGGCGGGTGCATCACCTGAGGTCAGGAGTTCGAGACCAGCCTGACCAATATGGTGAAACCCTTTCTCTACTAAAAATACAAAAATTAGCTGGGAGTGGTGGCATGCTCCTGTAGTCCCAGCTACTCAGGAGGCTGAGGCAGAAGAATCACTTGAACCCGGAGGCAGAGGTTGCAGTGAGCCGAGATCGCGCCACTGCACTCCAGCCTGAGTGACAGAACAAGACTCTTTCTCAAAAAAAAAAAAAAAAAAAAAAAAAATCCAAGGTTTACTCTGGACAAAATTATAAATTCAAAATTCTGTTCAATTTTTCCTAATTTTCTTCAAAGTGCACCCACCTCTTTCTCTCCAGGACTCGAATGCACACAACCTAGCCCCTGGTAATTCAAAACCCTCCCTGAAAAACACTCCATCTAGACCAGGCTTCTCCCCATCATAGATCCTCTCCTTTGAATCTTTACAAAATTTGCTTGTGTTATGTTTCATTTCACTTAATGTAAAAAAAAGTAATCCTTTCTAATAGGTAATAATGAGTGAATTTTTTCAGTTAACATTTCTGATTTTAACAGAGCCTTCTGAATTCTGCTTTAAGCCTAGTGAAGTGACACAGTGGTATAAACTTCCAGCACTATATTTGCCAACTGAGAGATGTTTTCAATCAGAAAAATACTGTCATTCTCAATCACAGCAATTATATGACTGTCCACTCTACTCTCAATATTTAGGAGCTGTAAATTGCAAAACAGAAAATAATTAGAGAATTACTTTACTAAATTATACTTTACTAAACTATAATTTAGTAAAAATAAGTAGAGAATTTTCTACTCTTTCATGTCCAAATAAAGGGGAAAAATGGAGAACTAAAAGATGGAATATGTTTTGATTCTTCTGTTGGATTTTAATTTCCCCTGGGAATGGCCAGGAAGCTGCTATGTGCAAGCCATCCTCCTCTATTTTGAAAAACTCTGTATTTCCCAATACTCTGTAAGCCAATGAGATAGTTTCTTCCCCAACCCCCACCTTGAATTTCCCTTATTGATTCCAGGGGCAACCACATGGTACACATGCATATATGTACACAAGTGTGCACACTCCAATGAACACATATAGATAGGCTGCATTGCCATCCCTATGCCAGCATATAGCATATTTCCTCAAATTAAAAAAAAAAAAAACTAGTTCTGATGCCCCAAAATGCAGAATCTGAACCTCAGTGGTAGCCTTGAAATTACAAAAAAAAAAGAAAGTAATTAAAAACAGAGACCAGTCTCAGTTACAGAATCTCAAGTTTTATTGATAACACAATGTATAGGCATCACAGAAGTAAATAAAGTGGGCCGTTTCTGGTGACTCATGCCTATAATTCCAGAATTTTGGGAGGCCAAGGCAAGAGAATTGCTTGAGGCCAGAAGTTCAAGACCAACTTGGGAAACATAGTGAGATCCTGTCTCTACAAAAAAAAAAAAAAAAAAAATTAAAAATTAGCCAGGCTGGTGGCTCGCACCTGTAGTCCCAGCTACTCAGGAGGCTGAGGCAGGAGGATTGCTTGAGTCCAAGAGGTCAAGGCTGCAGTGAACTGGATTGTACCACTGCACTGCAGCCTAGGTGACAGAGTGAGACCCTGTTTCAAAAAAAAAAAAAATGTAAGTAAAGTAACATCCCAAGCTCTGTTTAGAAGACCAGCTACCCCTGTAGTGGTATGCTGTTGCAACCAACTGAATAACTCACTTAATCTGCACTTGTACTTTAGTGCAAAATGGCAGTGGGAGTGTAATCAGTAGACAGAAGTGAGTCTTTGACTGTAGGAAATTATTGAGTGGTGGTTAACCCCAAAGGTCCAAACCCCCGACCTTCTCCCTCCAAAGGCATCTGGCCTGCTGAACATTGGCAATGGCATAGACCCATTAGGGTTTAACACCCTCCCACTGGATCAGGGTGTTCCAGGCATTTTCTGGCACTGGATATTCCCCCCAAACAGCAGCATCAATACATCCAGATAGAACCAATGCCAGCTTTTCCTAGAACACACATACCAGTCACGGGACGGGGAAGGAATGTAAATTCTTGCCATCATAAAATCACAAAAAGATGACTGGGAAACATTCTAAAGATTGGTTTCAAGCTGTATCTGATGGTGTAAACCTGCACTAATTAATGACTCAGAAAGTCTCAGATACAAGTGATTGCTCATGCACGAAAAAGTATTTCCAAGGGAGCTGAATCCATTGAGACTGAAGAATAGATCAGGACATCCAACATAGATCTTTCTGCTTCCTTTGATCTCTGGGCAGAAAGGACTGTTTAACACACTTTTTAAGCTTCTTCAATATTTGGGAATTCTTATAGATAACCTACACGTGGGTACCCTCTAGTCACTAGATTCTTCAATTCCCCAGTGTGGCCGGGTGGGCTTATTAGACAAGAGCCAAATGTTATCAGTCTCACATAGCACAGTCCAATGCCTCCACACTGACCAAGCGGTCTGTCTTGCTCAGCCTCCTAATTCCTACTGGCAGAAGTCCACAAGTCCTCCTTGGCCCCACTCACCACATTTACACACAAACCTTGGTGTCTTCCACACATTTGCTCTTCAATCCAACCAAAAACAGTCTCACTCTTTCGTGGATGTCTGCACCGTGAAGAGAAGTACAGGATAGGACTCTGGCTGCTGAACCTTTGCAGAAAAGAAAAAATCGAGTTGAATTTCTGCACACCCACAGCTCAAGGCAGTACTGCCCATGACCTGGAAAAGAAGTCCCCCTGTTCTGCACCCTGTGCTCACTCTAGCCCGCTTTCTGCCACACTCCACACCAGAAAGCAAGAAGCTTATGGAGCCAAACTTGCCATGTGGAAGCTGTGCCTCCTTTTGTAGACCCTGCACTGGGAATCTGGACCCTGGATTTTCCTGCCCAGACATCCTTGAACCTGCTTCCAAGGCTGAAATGGAACATTTCACCAGGTGTGCCTCCTAAAAGTGGATGGCACTGGTCATTTGCTCATCCCAGGCCAGAGGAGTGGCTAAGGAGCTGCTGTATTTAAGGACTATGGACACAGCTCTGGAGTATGACCTGGAGTATCCATATACATAGAGGGAGATCTCTCTCAGTACAAGAGGTGCCTAGTGGTGGGGAGAAAAGGGGAGCAGGCAGGGTCCAGGCTCAGTTTTCCCAAAGCTGCCACATTTTATCAAAGAACTCTGAGAAGCTTGAGAGTCAAAAATTTGCACATAGCCTCCCAGGCCAATATAAAGGTATATTTGTCAAGATAAGAGAACAGAACAGATCTTATTTAACAGATTACTAGTTTGAGTTATAATTTTAAAATATTTAAATATATGGTTTGTGGGCTTCAAATCATGTACTCTTGTTCTAAAGACAATACTGGGCCAGAACTGCTGAAATGTATTTTTGCTTAATGTTATTTTCTTCAGAAACCAACTTCTGCAGGGGATCTATTTCTAGCAAGTCTCAAGTTCACAATAAAACTCTTTAAGCCTAGGGCCAACAACATTGCTCTTCAAAATAGCATGACGGACACTTCTCAAAAGAAGACACACATGCGGTCAACAAACACATGAAGAAAAGCTCAATATTACTGATCATTACAGAAACACAAATCAAAACCACAATGAAATACCATCTCACACCAGTCAGAATGGCTATCATTAAAAGTCAAAAACAACAGATGCTGGTGAGGTTGTGGAGAAAAAATGAGTGCTTTTACACTGTTGGTGGGAGTGTAAATTAGTTCAACCATTGTGGAAGATAGTGTGGCAATTCCTCAAAGACCTAGAGAGAGAAATACCATTTGACCCAACAATCCCATTACTGGATATATACCCAAAGGAATATAAATCATTCATATTAAGACTAGTGCACATGTATGTTCACTGCAGTGCTATTCACAATAGCAAAGACATGGAATCAACCTAAATGTCAATCAGTGATAGACTAGATAAAGAAAATGTGGTACATATACACCATAGAAAACTACGCAGCCATAAAAAGGAATGACATCATGTCCTTTGCAGGAACATGGATGGAGCTGGAGGCCATTATCCTTAGCAAATTAATGCAGGAATAGAAAACCAAATACTGCATGTTCTCACTTATAAGTGGGAGCTAAATAATGAGAACAAATGGACACATGGAAGGGAACAACACACACTGGGGCCTGTCAGAAGGTGGGGGGTGAGAGGAGGGAGGGCATCAAGGAGAATAGCTAATGGGTGCTGGGCTTAATACCTAGGGAATGGAATGATCTGTGCAGCAAACCACCATGGCACACGTTTACCTATGTAACAAACCTGCACATCCTGCACATGTACCCCTGAACTTAAATTTTTAAAAAATAAAATAAAAACATAAAAGTAACAGGATTAAAAAAAATAGCATGATGCCCAGTAAGCACCATTTCCATCAATCCTGATACGTGATGTGCCTCAGGCAATCTCCAGTACTCAATCCTGAACTGGCCACATTCTCTGCTAACCCAACCCTTGTGTCACATTCTAAGACTCCCCTGATACCAAATGCAATTGAATAAAATAAATTCCCATTGTGCTGTGCATCACACAAACATAGATTGACAGGAATAAAATGAATAATCATGTCCACTTTCCACTCCTGCTTACTCCCATGGAGGAGCATTATGTTATTTAAAATCTTAATAAAGTCCCAGTTTATTATGAAGCTCAAGGTAACAAGTAAGAAAGAAATACTAAAAAGGCTAGCTGAGTGGATTTACACTAGAAAGAGCAGAGATATGCTAGAGACATGAAATGATGAATTGGAAAGGAAGCAGGAGAATATGAGAAAAACAACTTGAGAGACAGAATTTGGGGATGGGGTCTGGGCAGAGTTGGGAGTGAGAGAGGAGGGAGATTTGGGAGCAGCTGCCACGTGTATGAACTATTGAGAAAGACATGCTGTAGTGGATTAAAGATGGCCATAAACATTGCTACTACATCCACCAAGAGGGAGAGTGTCGGTCCATTCCTGCTGCTATAACAAAGTACTTTAGACTGAGTAGTTTATACACAACAGAAATTTATTTCTCACAGTTCTAGAAGGTGGAAAGTCCAAGATCAAGATGCTGGCAGATTTAATGTTTGGCAAAGGCCCATTCCTTATAGACAGTGTCTTCTTTCATGGGAAGGAAGGGACAAATGCTGTGTCCTCACATGAGGAAAGGTGGAAGAAAGGGAACATGGCTTTTCTTCAACCTCTTTTATAAGAGAACTAACCCCACAAAGTGCCACCTTCATAACAATCATTTTCCAGAAGGGCCTACCTTTTAATACTGTCACATTGGGTCTCAGATTCCCACATGAATTTTGGAGGGACACATTCAGACCATAGCAGAGAGTATCCCTCAACTCCTTTAACTCTGAGGAGTTAAATTTGCTTTGGCCAATAGATCGTGAGGGAAGTGATGATATGTAACTTCTGAAAGTGGGCCTAAAGAGATCTGAAGGTGCCTTTTTCATGTACTTGGAAGACTCCCTCTTACTGAGCTCCCATGCTGTGAGAAGCCCAAGCCTCGTTGAGTAGCCATAGTAAGGAAAACTGAGACATTCTGATGGACAATCTCAGTTGTGCTCCTGGCTGCCAACTGCCAACCATGGGAATGAGCCATCTTGGGTGTTCCAGCCCAAATGAGCCTCCAAAAGACTGAGCCCCAGCCAACTGCACAAGAACTGAAATCACCCAATTGATCTTATCAACCCACAGAATTGCACTAGATAATAGCCAGTGATGATATTTTCAGTCACTGATTTGAGGGTGGTTTGCTACACAGCAATAGATAATGAAAAGATGGGGAAAGAGGATTTTAAGACATTTCACTTGGCATTATGGATATATTCTCTTTATTGTGTGTTCTCAAGAGATTATAAGAAAATTAATTTCCTTTTCAATTATTTCTGCACATCAGCTTAGTGTTGCGATGAAGTGGATAAAGACACATAGATTTCTTATGGAATATACATGTAATGCCAACCAGAAGTTCTGAAATAATTAGCACAGAAATCATGCTTTTCATACACATGCAATAAAATCTAGATTTTCATGCTAACATTCAAAAGAATTTTTTTAAAAATACAGCAAAGTTAAAAAGAAAATATGTCTTGGGGAAAAATCTCCAATGACTCATAAAATTTGAAATAACTAAAAATTGTCAAAATTCCATGGCTAGCTCCATATTTCTCTCCAAAAACTACTACCCACCAACCCTTTAACTGTAAACCATGTAGAAACTAAGGATCTCCAAATGGTATACTATCCTTAACAAAACACCCAGGTTCAGCATCTAGACCTACTATAAATATCTATTAACAAAACCTGGGCTCCTCAGCATGTCAGTCTCTCAAAGAACCACATGTTAACATATTTGAGAGAAGTTTAAAGCACTCAGACAGCCATCCCATTCTAGTTGAGGTGACCATCGTACACTGTGGGATTCCTTCCTCTCTAACCAATCATTTTGGCTTGGAAATACCCACAGCTGCTGTGAGTCAGTTCTCTTTAACAACAATATGCAATGCTGCCACGTTTGGATTGAGTGGGGTTGTTACTTTCTATATGCAATTCAGATCTTTGGCATACTTGCATCCTAGACTATCCCACCTACATGGTTTAAAGATATTTAACTTTAGTCATAGCAGAGCCAGATAAGCATTTAGCCACACTGTATTAGTTCATTTTCATGCTGCTAATAAAGACATACCCAAGACTGGGTAATTTATAAAGGAAAGAGGTTTAATTGATTCACAGTTCCTCATGGCTGAAGAGTCCTCAGGAAACTTACATCATGGCAGAAAGGGAAGCAAACATGTCCTTCTTTACATGGCAACAGAAAGGAGAAGTGCAGAGTGAAGCTGGGGAAGCCTTTATAAAACCATCAGATCTTGTGAGAACTCGCTATCATGAGAACAGCATGGAGATTTGGGTGGGGACACAGCCAAACCACATCCTTCCACCCCTGGCCCATCCCAAATCTCATGTCCTCACATTTCAAAACCAATCATGCCTTCCCAATAGTCCCCAAAGTCTTAACTCATTTCAGCATTAACTCAAAAGACCACAGTCCAATGTCTCATCTAAAAAAATGAAAAGACATACCAGAGACTGGGTAAGACTGGGTAAGACTGGGTAACTTATAAAGGAAAGAGGTTGAATTGACTCACAGTTCCACATCACTGGGGAGGCCTCACAATCATGGTGGAAGGTAATGAGTGAGCAAAGCCACACCTTACATGGCAGCAGGCAATGGAGCTTGTGCAGGGGAACTCCCACTTATAAAACCATCATACCTAGTGAGAATTATTCACTACCACGAGAACAGTATATGGGAAACAGCCCCATTATTCAATTGTCTCCACCTGCCCCCATCCTTGACACTTGGGAATTATTACAATTTAAGGTGAGATTTGGGTGGGGACACAGCCAAACCATATCACACATCTTCTTTCAAGCAGAAATTGTGGGTTTAAGGCTGAATCAATGTATTTGTCCACCCATCAGATGAACTACTTGGTGGTATTACAGAAAACCTAATCTCTCTTCTCCATGAGCAGAATGGCTGCATCCCCAACTCCAGAGGTTCTAGATCCTGACCCAAACTTCATGGTCCACAGGAATCAGCTGGAGTTTAGAAGATCCAGACACTGCCTCATATACTGATTTCTGCAAAAATGAACTAATCATTTCCTCTGTCACCTCCAGGAAAGCACCATCAATAGCTGGATCACATGTAATCCAACCACAAACTGAACTATCTCTTTGAATGGTAGAAACACCTCATTGCATAATGTAGGCTTTAACTAGAACCTTAAACACGGTACCAGAATAAGGCTACTAATTTGGTTCCTCTTCAAATCAATTTTATTTAAATATTTGTTCAACATTCTCTTAGCAGGAATATGGAGATATTAAATTTCCATTCTCAAAAATTATATAAAACATATATATAGTGTGTAGTGTGTTTTATTTAAATAAGAAAATTTATTTAAAAAATATATGAAACCATTTGCTATGTAAATAAAGTAAACCACATGTTCCTGGTAAACTGCACTACAGTGTGCCTTAATTGGGCAACATGTATAAAGCCATCATTCATATTAGAGTTTCAATCAAGAAGTCCAACAACTGACATAACTCAAGTTTGTCACCTGCTGTATCAGTTAGGATTGCATTTGATTGAGTGGCTTAATTATACTATACTGGCTTTTTTAAAATTACAAAGAGACTATGTACAGAGTGGTTTAAATTATTAAAGTATTGTGGTTAATCCCAGTCTCCCCACTGACTTGTACTAAATCTTTGCCCTGCTCTGTTTCCCAAGAGGCTGACCTTCATGGGCAGCTTTACTCAAGATCTTCTGCCCTCTGGCTTAGGTGATGAAATGGTTAGGCTTTGTGTCCCTACCCAAATCTCATCGTGAATTGTAATCCCCAGGTATTCAGGGAGAGACCTGGTGGGAAATGATGGGATTATGGGGGTTGTTTCCCCCATGTTGTTCTCATGATAGTCAGTGAATTCTCACGAGATATGGATGGCTATAGTGTTTGGCAAGTTCCTCCTTCGCTCACTGTTCTCTCTCCTGCCGCCCTGTGAAGAAGGTCCTTGCTTTCCCTTTGCCTTCAGCCATAATTTTAAGTTTCCTGTGGCCTCCCTAGCCATGTGGAATTGTGAGTCAATTAAACCTCCTTCCTTTATAAATTACCCAGTCTCAGGTAGTATTTTATAGCAGTGTAAGAATGGGCTAATAGAGGTGGGAAGAGAAAGGATCACATATTGATCTCCCATAGTGTCTTCCCCACCACTCCCATGCCTCCTGACCTTATTGGCACAGCTGTAATTCCGGCAATTACTTTCTTTTATAGCCACAAGTTATATGAGGCAGCCCCTCTTCTCTGACTCAAGTTCTTGCTGGCTCCAGTGAACACTGTTTCCTTCCTTAATCCTTCTCACTTCCCAGCATTTCTAGTCCTTGGGTGTTGTATCATTTCTTGTTAGTTCCTATAATGGTTAATTTTATGCATATATTTGGTTGCGCCATGGGATGCCCAGGTATTTGGTCAAACTTTATTCCAGGTTTTCTGTGAAGGTGTTTCTGGATGAGATTAATGTTTAAATCAGTAAACTGTGTAAAGTGGATGATCCTCCATAATGTGGGTGGCTCTCATCCAATCATTTGAAGTCCTGCATAGAACAAAAGACTGACCCTTCCCAAGGAACAGAGAATTCTCCTTCCTGACAGCCTTCAAGCTGAAATATCAGCCTTTTGTGGCTCTACAGTAGCCATCCAGGCTTTGGACTGGAACTGGGACATTGGCTCTGCAAACTTTGGATTTGCCAGCTTCCACAATTGTGTGAGCAATTCCTTATAATAAACCTCTTTTTAAAAATCTTCTATTGGTTCCATTTCTCTAGAGAACCCTGAAATATAGTTCCCTTATTCTTGTTACTATCTCTGTAAATAGTCTCTTCATTGAATTATTTTTTAAAGTGTTTTGGTCCTTCACCTGTGTCTGCCAGAACACTACATGATACGTAAGGTTTTTCTTTCGTCTTCACAATGTTCAAAGGTAGGCAATCAGGTTCAATGCAGAAGTCCACAGTGTTGCTCCTTCTGTCTCCCTATTTTGCCATCCTTGGCAAGTGACTTTCATTCTCATACTTCCAGGATACTCCATGTTCTAGAGGAATAAAACGTAAAGGGACTGAGAGCTTTCTCCTACAAGGTGTTACTCAGAAATGTAATTTCATGCCAGCACCTTGGGTGGCTGAGGTGGGAGGATCACTTGAGCTCAGAAGTGCAAGACCAGCCTGGGCAACACAGTGAGACCCTTGTCTACTAAAAATAAAAATAAAAAAATCAGCTGGGTGTGGTGGTATGCACCTGCAGTCCCAGGTACTCAGGAGTCTAAGGTAAGATCATTTGAGCCCAGGAGATTGAGGCTGCAGTGACTTACAATAGCACTACTGCACTCCAGCCTGGACAACAGAGTGAGACCCCGTCTCTAAAAACAGCAACAACAACAAAATATAATTTTAACCACTGCCACCTTCCCCCCAATATACTTTAGCCCATATTTTACTGTCCAAAATCATGCCCATGGGCACTCCTACCTGCAAGGGAGCTGGAGATATTGAGCATTTTGTTTTCTAGTCTTAAGATAGAGAAAGGCAAGGAATGAAGGAGCTAGTCAGAGGGTCAGATGGCTCACCCTCAATACCTGCCACATTTGCTCTTCTTGAACCTCATATCCATTTTCCTCCTATGCCACCACTGCTCTCATATGTCTTTTAACACATTTTCTTAAAAGAGAGAAAAAAACCTTTTCCCCTGAGCCAATTGCAAAATTATTTTCCTTTCTGCCATCATCCTTGACTTCTGATTCTGCATCACAAAAGCCAAAACACAAATTCTTCTGTCACAGCAGCCCCCTTCAAAGGATACAGAGAGAACATGATGGACCACAGAAACCAGAATCTTCTTAGCAGGTAGAAGGAAATGAAAGTCTAGGAACACACAGACATTAATACTTTGCATGCCATTTTATCTGGTTTCAGAATTTCAGCTGCTGACAACTGCCAGCTCCAGACAACTATCAAGTGTCTGGTCTTAGAGCTGGTGACACCACCTATAGTTACGTTATATAATTTGCACTTACACATCACCAAAATTCTAAACAGAAATAAAAAAATACACAATATATGTACATTTATATAATTTTTTATCTCAAAATTTCTAACATCATATGGTCACACATGGCTGCCTCACCCCCCTGAGCATCATATCCATGTTCCAGATACACTTTGTTGAATAGAGGAAGCTCTCCCTCAGTTCCTGGGAAGAGACACAAATTTGTACGTTACCAATTATTACATACTACTAACTACTTAGGGTGTGGTCTGCAGACATCTGAGTTAACTGGCACCAAAATTCCAATGGCAATTCAGTGACCCTATAATCAGCTCTCTAGGCAGTTGCTTCCTATCACTCAAGGAGTAAAAGACTACCGAAGAACAACAACAACAACAACAAAATCAGTATTCAGAGAGAAATGTAAGACAACCAGGGGAGAAAGATAGACCTTCGCTGTTGAATCATCTCTAACTTGTGATATACTTCCCAGACATCTTAGCCTTCCTTCAGTATTTCCCTCCTAGGAGCAGCCTCAATACTTAGATACTAAGATGGACAGTTCAGTGACGCTGACCTGAAATATTCTGAGGTCAGCACTACAAAAAGACTTCCTCTGTTTTCAAAGATCATTGCATTGCTTTTAATATAATGACCTAAAAGATATTTGGAAATTAGTTTAGAGAATCAGAAGCCCTTTAGAAAAGGTGATGCTCTATTTTGTAAGTAAATATATGTTGATCTTCCCATTATAAATCTTTATATCATGTTGTCTTAGTGTTTCTTAGAACGGTTGTTCTACTGAATACCAGAACATATCAAATAAGCATTCAACCTAAATAAATACTTTTGGATCATTTCTGTCAGTATTTTACATTTTCAGTCATACTTCATAAGCCTAATCACAACCTTTGAGTTCAAATAATAATATTATGAATCAGTTTAACATAATGCTTCGCCAAGATGGCCAAATAGGAACAGCTCCGGTCTACAGCTCCCAGCATGAGCGACACAGAAGATGGGTGATTTCTGCATTTCCATCTGAGGTACCGGGTTCATCTCACTAGGGAGTGCCAGACAGTGGGCGCAGGACAGTGGGTGCAGTGCACCGTGCATGAGCCGAAGCAAGGCGAGGCATTGCCTCACTCGGGAAACACAAGGGGTCAGGGAGTTCCCTTTCCTAGTCAAAGAAAGGGGTGACAGATGGCACCTGAAAAATCGGGTCACTCCCACCCCACTGCACTTTTCCAACGGGCTTAAAAAACGGTGCATATCCTGTACCTGCTCGGAGGGTCCTATGCCCACGGAGTCTCGCTGATTGCTAGCACAGCGGTCTGAGATCAAACTGCAAGGCGGCAGCAAGGCTGGGGGACGGGAGCCCACCATTGCCCAGGCTTGCTTAGATAAACAAAGCAGCCGGGAAGCTCGAACTGGGTGGAGCCCACCACAGCTCAAGGAGGCCTGCCTGCCTCTGTAGGCTCCACCTCTGGGGGCAGGGCACAGACAAACAAAAAGACAGCAGTAACCTCTGCAGACTTAAATGTCCCTGTCTGACAGCTTTGAAGAGAGCAGTGGTTCTCCCAGCACGCAGCTGGAGATCTGAGAACGGGCAGACTGCCTCCTCAAGTGGGTCCCTGACCCCTGACCCCCGAGCAGCCTAACTCGGAGGCACCCCCCAGTAGGGGCAGACTGACACCTCACACGGCCGGGTACTCCTCTGAGACAAAACTTCCAGAGGAACGATCAGACAGCAGCATTCGTGGTTCACGAAAATCCGCTGTTCTGCAGCCACCGCTGCTGGTACCCAGGCAAACAGGGCCTGGAGTCGACCTCTAGCAAACTCCAACAGACCTGCAGCTGAGGGTCCTGTCTGTTAGAAGGAAAACTAACAAACAGAAAGGACGTCCACACCAAAAACCCATCTGTACATCAACATCATCAAAGACCAAAAGTAGATAAAACCACAAAGATGGGGAAAAAACAGAGCAGAAAAACTGGAAACTCTAAAAAGCAGAGCACCTCTCCTCCTCCAAAGGAACACAGCTCCTCACCAGCAACAGAACAAAGATGGACAGAGAATGACTTTGACGAGTTGAGAGAAGAAGGCTTCAGACGATCAAACTACTCCGAGCTACAGGAGGAAATTCAAACCAAAGGCAAAGAAGTTGAAAACTTTGAAAAAAATTTAGACGAATGTATAACTAGAATAACCAATACAGAGAAGTGCTTAAAGGAGCTGATGGAGATGAAAGCCAAGGCTCGAGAACTATGTGAAGAATGCAGAAGCCTCAGGAGCCAATGCGATCAACTGGAAGAAAGGGTATCAGTGATGGAAGATGAAATGAATGAAATGAAGCGAGAAGGGAAGTTTAGAGAAAAAAGAATAAAAAGAAATGAACAAAGCCTCCAAGAAATATGGGACTATGTGAAAAGACCAAATCTACGTCTGATTGGTGTACCTGAAAGTGACGAGGAGAATGGAACCAAGTTGGAAAACACTCTGCAGGATATTATCCAGGAGAACTTCCCCAATCTAGCAAGGCAGGCCAACATTCAGATTCAGGAAATACAGAGAATGCCACAAAGATACTCCTTGAGAAGAGCGACTCCAAGACACCTAATTGTCAGATTCACCAAAGTTGAAATGAAGGAAAAAATGTTAAGGGCAGCCAGAAAGAAAGGTCGGGTTACCCACAAAGGGAAACCCATCAGACTAACAACAGATCTCTCAGCAGAAACTCTACAAGCCAGAAGAGAGTGGGGGCCAATATTCAACATTCTTAAAGAAAAGAATTTTCAACCCAGAATTTCATATCCAGCCAAACTAAGCTTCATAAGTGAAGGAGAAATAAAATACTTTACAGACAAGCAAATGCTGAGAGATTTTGTCACCACCAGGCCTGCCCTAAAAGAGCTCCTGAAGGAAGCACTAAACATGGAAAGGAAAAACCGGTACCAGCCACTGCAAAAATCATGCCAAATTGTAAAGACCATCGAGGCTAGGAAGAAACTACATCAACTAACGAGCAAAATAACCAGCTAACATCATAATGACAGGATCAAATTCGCACATAACAATATTAACTTTAAATGTAAATGGACTAAATGCTCCAATTAAAAGACACAGACTAGCAAATTGGATAAAGAGTCAAGACCCATCAGTGTGCTGTATTCAGGAAACCCACCTCACGTGCAGAGACACACATAGGCTCAAAATAAAAGGATGGAGGAAGATCTACCAAGCAAATGGAAAACAAAAAAAGGCAGGGGTTGCAATCCTAGTCTCTGATAAAACAGACTTTAAACCAACAAAGATCAAAAGAGACAAAGAAGGCCATTACATAATGGTAAAGGGATCAATTCAACAAGAGGAGCTAACTACCCTAAATATATATGCACCCAATACAGGAGCACCCAGATTCATAAAGCAAGTCCTGAATGACCTACAAAGAGACTTAGACTCCCACACAATAATAATGGGAGACTTCAACATCCCACTGTCAACATTAGACAGACCAATGAGACAGAAAGTTAACAAGGATACCCAGGAATTGAACTCAGCTCTGTACCAAGTGGACCTAATAGACATCTACAGAACTCTCCACCCCAAATCAACAGAATATACATTTTTTTCAGCACCACACCACACCTATTCCAAAATTGACCACATAGTTGGAAGTAAAGCTCTCCTCAGCAAATGTAAAAGATCAGAAATTATAACAAACTGTCTCTCAGACCACAGGGCAATCAAACTAGAACTCAGGATTAAGAAACTCACTCAAAACCGCTCAACTACACAGAAACTGAACAACCTGCTCCTGAATGACTACTGGGTACATAACAAATGAAGGCAGAAATAAAGATGTTCTTTGAAACCAACGAGAACAAAGACACGACACACCAGAATCTCTGGGACACATTCAAAGCAGTGTGTAGAGGGAAATTTATAGCACTACATGCCCACAAGAGAAAGCAGGAAAGATCCAAAATTGACACCCTAACATCAAAATTAAAAGAACTAGAAAAGCAAGAGCAAACACATTCAAAAGCTAGCAGAAGGCAAGAAATAACTAAAATCAGAGCAGAACTGAAGGAAATAGAGACACAAAAAACCCTTCAGAAAATTAATGAATCCAGGAGCTGGTTTTTTGAAAGGATCAACAAAATTGATAGACCACTAGCAAGACTAATAAGAAAAGAGAGAAGAATCAAATAGATGCAATAAAAAATGATAAAGGGGATATCACCACCGATCCCACAGAAATACAAACTACCATCAGAGAATACTACAAACACCTCTACGCAAATTAACTAGAAAATCTAGAGGAAATGGATAAATTCCTCGACACATACACCCTCCCAAGACTAAACCAGGAAGAAGTTGACTCTCTGAATAGACCAATAACAGGCTCTGAAATTGTGGCAATAAGCAATAGCTTACCAACCAAAAAGAGTACAGGACCAGATGGATTCACAGCCGAATTCTACCAGAGGTACAAGGAGGAACTGGTATCATTCCTTCTGAAACTATTCCAATCAACAGAAAAATAGAAAAGGAGGGAATCCTCCCTAACTCATTTTATGAGGCCAGCATCATCCTGATACCAAAGCCTGGCAGAGACACAACAAAAAAAGAGAATTTTAGACCAATATCCTTGATGAACATTGATGCAAAAATCCTCAATAAAATACTGGCAAACCGAATCCAGCAGCACATTAAAAAGCTTATCCACCATGATCAAGTGAGCTTCATCCCTGGGATGCAAGGCTGGTTCAATATACGCAAATCAATAAATGTAATCCAGCATATAAACAGAACCAAAGACAAAAACCACATGATTATCTCAATAGATGCAGAAAAGGCCTTTGACAAAATTCAACAATCTTCATGCTAAAAACTCTCAATAAATTAGATATTGATGGGACGTATCTCAAAATAATAAGAGCTATCCATGACAAACCCACAGCCAATATCATACTGAATGGGCAAAAACTGGAAGCATTCCCTTTGAAAACTGGCACAAGACAGGGATGACCTCTCTCACCACTCCTATTCAACATAGTGTTAGAAGTTCTGGCCAGGGCAATTAGGCAGGAGAAGGAAATAAAGGGTATTCAATTAGGAAAAGAGGAAGTCAAATTGTCCCTGTTTGCAGATGACATGATTGTATATCTAGAAAACCCCATTGTCTCAGCCCAAAATCTCCTTAAGCTGATAAGCAACTTCAGCAAAGTCTCAGGATACAAAATCAATGTACAAAAATCACAAGCATTCTTATACACCAATAACAGACAAACAGAGAGCCAAATCATGAGTGAACTCCCATTCACAATTCCTTCAAAGAGGATAAAATACCTAGGAATCCAGCTTACAAGGGACATGAAGTATCTCTTCAAGAAGAACTACAAACCACTGCTCAATGAAATAAAAGAGGATACAAACAAACATTCCATGCTCATGGGTAGGAAGAATCAATATCGTGAAAATGGCCATACTGCCCAAGGTAATTTATAGATTCAATGCCATCCCCATCAAGCTACCAATGACTTTCTTCACAGAATTGGAAAAAACTACTTTAAAGTTCATATGGAACCAAAAAAGAGCCCACATCACCAAGTCAATCCTAAGCCAAAAGAACAAAGCCGGAGGCATCATGCTACCTGACTTCAAACTATACTACAAGGCTACAGTAACCAAAACAGCATGGTACTGGTACCAAAACAGAGATATAGATCAATGGAACAGAACAGAGCCCTCAGAAATAACGTCGCATATCTACAACTATCTGATCTTTGACAAATCTCAGAAAAACAAGCAATGGGGAAAGGATTCCCTATTTAATAAATGGTGCTGGGAAAACTGGCTAGCCATATGTAGAAAGCTGAAACTGGATCCCTTCCTTACACCTTATACAAAAATTCATTCAAGATGGATTAAAGACTTAAACGTTAGACCTAAAACCATAAAAACCCTAGAAGAAAACCTAGGCATTACCATTCAGGACATAGGCATGGGCAAGGACTTCATGTCTAAAACACCAAAAGCAGTGGCAACAAAAGCCAAAATTGACAAATGGGATCTAATTAAACTAAAGAGCTTCTGCACAGCAAAAGAAACTACCATCAGAGTGAACAGGCAACCTACAAAATGGGAGAAAATTTTCACAACCTACTCATCTGACAAAGGGCTAATATCGAGAATCTACAATGAACTCAAACAAATTTACAAGAAAAAAACAAACAACCCCATCAAAAAGCGGGCAAAGGACATGAACAGACACTTCTCAAAAGAAGACATTTATGCAGCCAAAAGACACATGAAAAAATGCTCATCATCACTGGCCATCAGAGAAATGCAAATCAAAACCACAATGGGATACCATCTCACACCAGTTAGAATAGCAAGCATTAAAAAGTCAGGAAACAACAGGTGCTGGAAAGGATGTGGAGAAATAGGAACACTTTTACACTGTTGGTGGGACTGTAAACTAGTTCAACCATTGTGGAAGTCAGTGTGGCAATTCCTCAGGGATCTAGAACTAGAAATACAGTTTGACCCAGCCATCCCATTACTGGGTATATACCCAAAGGACTATAAATCATGCTGCTATAAAGACACGTGCACACGTTATGTTTATTGTGGCACTATTCACAATAGCAAAGACTTGGAACCAACCCAAATGTCCAACAATGGTAGACTGGATTAAGAAAATGTGGCACATATACACCATGGAATACTATGCAGCCATAAAAAAGGATGAGTTCATGTCCTTTTTAGGGACATGGATGAAATTGGAAATCATCATTCTCAGTAAACTATCGCAAGAACAAAAAACCAAACACCGTGTATTCTCACTCATAGATGGGAATTGAACAATGAGAACACATGGACACAGGAAGGGGAACATCACACTCTGGGGACTGTTGTGAGGTGGGGGGGAGGGGGAGGGATAGCTTTAAGAGATATACCTAATGCTAAATGATGAATTAATGGGTGCAGCACACCAGCATGGCACATGTATACATATGTAACTAACCTGCACATTGTGCACATGTACCCTAAAACTTGAAGTATAATAATAATAAAATAAAATAAAATAAACATAATGCTTAATAGTTATTAAATTTAATAAACAATTGTTAACGTCGTAAGCCAGATAACTTCACTTTATAAACAGGAAAGAAGCCATGCTATTGGAATCCGTACATATTCCTTCAAATCTGTACCTCAATTTATTGTTTTTATGCCTACACACTTCAATTGTTACTAAAAACCAGCTGCTTTCTGTGTATATACCATGCCGCTCCTCCTTAAATCAACTGCAGCTTCTCTTGATTAACCAATGGTAGAATGATTCACTATGTCAATAAATATTCTGAATCATAGAACAATGTAGTGGACGTGGCAGACAGCTGCTGAACATATATTAAACCTCATATGATAGTTTAAAAAGGCACGTATCCTAAAGTGCATGTCAGTCTCTGGATAGCAAAATTACAGCGATGTAGTTTTCCTCACTTGAAATTTACATTTTAATGAAAGCACTTTCATGTATTAATAGGTAAATCTTTTCAGGCCACTACCAAGACTCATTGCTTTGCAATCTCATACTGTTTTAGAGATCCTAGTCCACTACATTAAAATTGTGCTTATAAATGTTAAGCCTCCATAGTATATTTTAAACGATAGGGAAGTATTTTCTCTTTAATAGAACTAGTTTCAACATTGATAAATCATTTTTAATTCACAGGAGAAAAGGTATTATGAGAGAGCTTTCTCTCAGTTTATATAGAGGTAAGACCATTCTTAGCCTCAAATTCAAGACTGCTACCTTTCTGAATTCCAGTAGGAACTATAGTCCTACTGTAGGACTATTGACTATAGTCTTAGTTCCACCACAAGATTGATGAGAACATTGCAAACAGAGCACTAACAAGTTCCTATTTTTTTGAAAAGGTAGCTGTAAACCTTCAGCACACATGCTAGATGCCAAATGCTCCCTACTGGCCAAGTCATCAATTGCAACATTGAGTGCCCCCAGTGCAAAAAACAACATGGTATCATCCAAGATCAGTAAAAGACATTGTTAATGTAGCTAGCACTTATATAGCACTTTCTTTGTGCCAGGTATTATTATAAATGCTTTACATAAACTGACTCACCTAATCCCCACAAATAACCCTGTATGGTAAGAACTACTATTGTCCCTATTTTATAGATGAGAAAACCAGGTAAAGAGAAGTTAAGTAACTCTGCTCAGGGTCAACAGCTAGAAATTAGCAGTATGTCCTCAGAATCTGTGATATTACATAATATGCTGACCTAAAGGAATATGTTCAACTATCAAGAAACTTAAAAATTCCACTGAACAAAACCTTTCAGATGAAAGAGATGTGGGAATATTAGCAAGGTAATAGATTAGATTAAGGAAAAGTAAGGAACTGCTAAACGACACACTATATTAATAAGCAAAGCATTGTGATCAGAGAATATCTAATGCAAACAGAATATCCCAATTCTGTTTGCATTAGAGATACAGGATGCAAATAATGCCTTTGATTAATATTCTCTTTAATTAATAGGAGTCCTGGGCTGTGATGAATGTTTCAAACATTGTATCTGAGAGTTCTGAAGTTGCATGAAAGACTGGGATTGATTGATAAATAACAGGCTCAATTATCCCTGTGTGATGCGCTGGCCAGCACAGCTATTCAGGAGGCAGCTCTCTGAGTTTGACCCAACTGATTTGAGCAATTATCTTGCTGTGCAGATAATGTCACAGGAATGGGAAGCTTCTGAAAGAGCAGCATGGCCTTGCTGACTCTGCAGTGGCCATGAGATAAATGCCTACAGATAAAATGACCACCTCATCTAGGTTTGCCGGAGACTTTCTCAGGCTTAGCACTGAAGTCCCACATTCCAGGAATCTCTCTTTCCTGGGAAAACTGGAACAGTTCGTCATCCTAGAGCCAGTGGTTTCTTGGCTGTGGGCGAAGTAGCTGGGGGTTGAGGCAAAGAACAGAGGCCTCAGAAAGACAGATTTATATCCCAGTTCTGCCTCTGCCACTCACAATACAATCTGGGACAAGTCACTTACCCTCTCTGAGATCTCATTTTCGCTATCTGGAATATAAGTATAATTGCCCCCATTACTTTGTCTGAAAAATAAATGAGAAACCATGAAAAGTCTCTGAAAAAGTGTCTGACATAAAATAGCTGCCCAGCAAATAGTAGGTATTCGTACTATATTCCAGGAATTATAAAATCAAACCGTAACTATATAAGCAACTCTGTCTAGACAGGGTTTTTTTTTAATTTTCTTGAAGTGGGAGGGGGGTGCATTTATGATAATGATTATTTCAGCTTTTAGAAAGTCAATTCATTTAATGGGATTTATTTATCAAAAAGCCGTGTTGACTCATGCCCAATGGTTGTAAGATCACGTTCTTTCAAAACTCTATTTATGAGTAAAATTCAAATAGTCTTTTCTAAAGTTAATATTTAAGAATGCATTTACATTTGATAAAATTGAAAAAATGAAGACAGCACTTTCATTTCAGTAAAATTTTAGGAAGATAAAGGTCTGTGGAAACAAAATTATTCAAAATGTCCAATTACCTCAGTTACACTATAAGGTTCTTAAACTAACCTGGGTTTTTATCTAACAAAATTCTGGTTTATACTAAGTATGTTTTAAAATTTTACTTAGAAGAGAATCAGTACATAATCCATATTCTTTAATATGGCCAGCTATGATAGGTTTCCCAGAATAGAGCCCTTAAATTCTATAATTTTTATTTTTGCATAGATTTTTAAAATTCATTTTTAAACAAATTATTATTTTTGTATCCTATTTTTTTCTCTAAATATCTACTAAACTAAATGCAATTTGCTATACTTGAATTTTTAATTACATAAAAAGAAGGTATTTTGATTACTTAATTTCAAAATTCAATCTCTGATTATCTACCTTCTACTATAGAAAGGCTTTAATACACACTCCCAAATACGGAAGAAAAAGTGATGCATTCCACGCTGGAATCTGTTTTACCTACCTAGAAAGTCTTTTGCTAAAGTACAATATTAAATAAGAATTTTCAAATCTTACTAAAAATTTTCCTTCCTAAAATAATATTTCTACTGTATTTTAGGAAGCGTTTTATATTTCAGCCCATAAAATTGTCAGTTTATGACATGATACAATTTAGGCTGAACAGTTAAAAGATTCTGAGAAGGAAACTTGAATTGCTCAGAGAAAGTGTAAAATCCCATGTGTTACTAAAATCAAGGGACTGTCATGATAAAAATTTTCTGAATGCCTTGCAAGTTGGATACTTCATTTAAAAACTCCCCACCCACAATGTTCTCTGAAGCATATCTTAAAGCCCCAACCAACCCTTCCATTCCTTAGCATAGAATACATGTTGGTTTCTTTTTTGCAACATGTGCTTTCTTTAAAGTCAAATATATGACACTGAATCTTGAAACATTACAGGAAAATGATTTAGATTCTTCTGGTTACTGCAACAAAGCAAAAAAAAAAAAAAAATTAAAAATCCCCTGTCTCTACTGCTCATGTTCCCTCTTAAATAACAACTCTTTAAATAGAGATCCTGTTAATATTTTATGAAATAATGCATTGTCTTTTCCATTAATATTTCTTTATATTTCACATTGTGTCTTATTTTTTCTCTGCTCCCAGATTTCTGATAATTCTAGAATCCGTGAGATGAGTCCAAGCAATACATTCAGTAACTAATCTAAGCATTTGCAGCCACTGAATGTATCACCTGGACTCATCTTTTGAGCATGTTTTAAATTGGGTAGAGAAGACTCTAAATAAAAGTCTTTCTCTTTCTAATATAATGCACTTGTAAAGAAGCATATTAGATCTGTTAAATAAATAAATAAATATGAAGTTTGCTGTCAGTGTTATAAGCAAATTACTTTACAAATGGCTGATCTGGAATTTCATGAGCTCAATTGCTGAAGTAACTTATTTATTCAAATATTCTCAAACTGTTGTTGTATTACCACAGTGCAGTTCTATCCATGAAACTGAACAAGAAAATCAAATTCACCTGAATGCCTAAGAGAGCTCATCATAAATCCGTAGTTCAGTTTTGATTTGTAGGAGAAAAAAGAAAAATAATGCAGATTGTTCCAACTATTCTCTACTCCCTAAATCTCAGGATTTCAAATTTTCACCAATATCAAATGCCACCTCACCACTACCAAACAGAATCTGTTTATTGAAGGAACAAGGCCACGTGGGTGGGTTTCGAAGAGATCATGTTCCAACAATTATTTTCATTTTCAAAGTTTAACTCTTTCCTGAATACTGTTTAACTGGCAAAATGAACAGAAAGCCCATTGAAGATTTTATACCTTTCTACTTCCTGGCCATGAAATCTGGCCTTGGAGTCTCAGAGGTAGATAGTTATATTTTAGAGAACCTTGAGGCTGGTTTGTTGTAGTAAGAGAATTTACATATTTCTAGATGTTTAATTTTTGTCTACAAAAAAAATTAAAGTTTAAAAATGTAACTAATAGGAATGAACATTGCTTTGACTACTGAATTAAAGAGTAAAGAAAAATGGGTATTATGTCATTAAAACAGAATAGAATCAAATGGTTCATTTTAGCACTTCAGAAAGGTTGTATCATCAGTGTGTTCTTGGGCCATTTTTTCCATTTATTATAAATTCATGATTGCTAATGGAATTCAATAAAGTACTTAAATTGCACAATAAAATATTCCCACGCCACTGAAACTCCTTAGCTATTAATTCAATAATTTTTTGTAACTTTTGGGAAACGTTTTACCTAATATTTTATGTATGTAAGTGTAAGCTAAAAGTTTCTTCACTGTTTTCACATGATCAATGGCTTATTTGACAGGCATTTTCTCTTTAAAAAAAAAAAAAGAAAAAAAGATATTTCTCTTAGGCTGGTGCAGTGGCTTAAACCTGTAATCCTAGCACTTTGGGAGACCAAGGCGGGTGGATCGCTGAGCCCAAGAGTTCAAGACCAGCCTGGGCAACATAGGCAGACCTTGTCTCTACAGATAATTTACAAATTAGTCAGGCATGGTGGTGCACATCTGTAGTCCCAGCTACTTGGGAGGCTGAGGTGGGAGAATCACTTGAGCCTGCAGTGAGACATGATCATGCCACCGCACTCCAGCATGGGTGACAGAGTGAGACCCTGTCTCAAAAAAAAAAAAAAAAAAAAAAAAAAAATATATATATATATATATATGTATATATATACAGTAAACTTGCAAACAGAAATGGCCTCCTTGATTCTAGTTACTTTGCACACTTTGTAAAAATTTAAAGTAATAACAAGCACAGCTTCTCACACTCCCTGCTCTATAACTCTTTCCTCATTACCCATCTCCAAATTCTTCTAACTGTGGTACAGTTCATTGAAAAACAAAGCACTGAGTGAGCTAACATTGAAATCGTAAGAACAGTGGCTATTACTGCATAACACCAAGCAGAAGAGCAACATCTATTCTTTCTCACTGCTGGAAACCATAGAAGGGCTTAATACAATCACTCACTATGATTAACTCTCTACATTTTAACCACATAATTCTCAACATGAGGAAGAAGCTAACCTGTTGACTTGCCTAGAGACAAAGAATAAGAGAAACCAGAATTCAAAACCACAGGTGATAAGAGACCATGGCGAAGACAGACCAGAAAATATCAGGCCTGGAAGTCAGGCCTGTGCAGAAGTCCCCTGTGCAGGCCTGGGAGTCAGGATGTGCAGAAGAAACATGTGGGGCAGGTCACAGGCAAGAGATCAAGTCCTCTTGAGAGACAACTGCCTAGAGAAAAAAAAAAAAAAGAAAGAAAGAAAGAAATCAGAATTTAATGTCACCCAACTAAAAAAAAACAAGAAGCAGATTCATAGAGATCATGCGATCGGCAGAATAAAGGCCCCTGCTAAAGATGTCCTGAGAACCTGTCAATATGTTATGCTACGTAACAAAGGGAATTAGGGTTGCAGGTGGAATTAAGGTTGCTATTCAGCTGGCCTTTTTATAGGGAGATTTCCTGGATTGTCTGGGTGGGCCCAGTGTCATCACAAGGGTTCTTAAAAGTGGAAGAGGGAAACAGAAGAAGGGAGCCCAAGAAAGAGAAGTGAAAAGGGACCAGGGCTAGGGAGATTCTATATTGTTGGCCTTGAAGATGAGGAAAAGGATCATGAGCCAAAGCATGTGGGCAGCCTCTAGAAGCTGGAAAAGTCAAGGAAATGGTTTATCTCCTAGAACCTCAAGAAAAATATGCAGCCTGTCAACAGCCTGATTTTAGCTCAAAGAGACCTGTATCGGCCTTCTGACCTACAGAAGTGCAAAATAATAATAAATTCATGTTGTTTTAAGCTACTAAGTGTGTGGTAATTTGAGTTGGCAGCAGTAGAAAGCATAGATAAGTGCTCAGGAACTGAAAACAAATAGAGAGGGACAAACAGGGCATTTGATAAACATGGAAATAATGAAAAAATTAGTGAATAAAGAAATACAGGGAAGTCAGCAACTACATTTTGGGATGCATTAAAGATAAAGTCTTTATCAGCCACACAACATAATGATGACAAGTGATCTAGAGACTCATCTTAGCAGCCATCTGCCCTGAACTATCCCATTCTAATGAATGTCGACAAACCATGTCTAGTGAAGTATGAGCAATAATTAATAAGAAAAAATGTAATATTTAAATATTAATTTTAAAATAATGAATAAAAATCAGGCTTATTTCCCAATCCCCCAACTTATAATGGCAGTTAGTCAAGACTGAGAAAATGGTTATACCTTAAAGCTGCTGACCTTTCATCCAGCAATTAATGCAATCTCATTCCACTCTGTTTCTCCCACCATACAAAACGTCAGTCACCCCACTGCACCATGCTCTTCATGTCTCCTAGGTCTTCAAACCTACTACTGCCTCCCTTGTCTGCTGGTTAGCTCCTAAGTATCATTTATTTTACAGCTTTCCTCAAAGAAACCTGCATTTGGCTACTGATTGAGTTCAGTCCCCGTTTTAGTCCGCTCTCACACTGCTATAAAGAAATACCTGAGACTGGATAATTTATAAAGAAAAGAAATCTAATAGGCTCCTGGTTCCACAGGCTGTACAGGAATCATGGCTGAGGAGACCTCAGGGAGCTTTTACTCATGGCAGAAGCCAAAGCCAGAGCAGGCGTCTTCACATGGCCAGAGCAAGAGAAACAGAGAGAGGGAGGAGGTGTTACACACTTTTAAACAATCAACTCTCATGAGAACTCACCCACTATCATGAAAACAGCACCTGGGGGATGGTGTTAAACCATTAGAAACCACCCCCATGAATCAATCACCTCCCACTAGGCCCACCTCCAACATTGGAGATTACAATTCAACATGAGATTTGACTGGTGACACAGATCAAAATCGTATCAATCCCCTATTGCATATTCCTATCGAAGCTTGTATACTCCACTTTAGGGTATTTGTTTTACAACTGGGATTTGCCAGTAAACCCTAAAGCGGGAATG